>NW_022692922.1:2487100-2502129 GCF_011630105.1 Anneissia japonica | reverse complement strand
AAGAACCAGTAAAATTTTGCCCAGGCTCAGTGTTCTTATTTTTTGGCCGATTTCATGTTCAAAATGTTCTTATTTTGTTCTTAGTTTACACACCTTTTAAACAAAAATTAAATTGTACGGCAGTATGCACTGTACTGGAATGTAGGTGAAAGTGACCCCACAAAAAATGGCCCCCAAATGTCAGATAGGTACACCTAGTGTACTGTATTATAGCTGTCTCTTATACACATCTAGATGTGTATAAGAGACAGTAACATGACTATACTGTAGTTTTAAATGGTTCTATTTTGATATGACAGTCAGTGTGCTGAGCTATATTAACATTTCTGTTATAATTATCGAATAATATGACCTGTATATTCCATTTTGTAGCACATTTCCATAAATATTAGTACTTCTAAAATAAACCCACTTGACATTTATGTTCCCTTCAATATTATTATTTCTTTTTAACTTTTGTTGTATTTCCATTGGTATTTTATAACATTGTATACAATTAATTCATAACATTTTATTTTGGAATTGTCACTAATTTTTTCAGTATTTTATATCATTTTAATGATATTTTCACATCACTTCTAGATACTTTTCATAACGTGATTATATATGTATATTTAAAAAAATGTGACATTTGGTTTTATAGAATGTTATAGCCATATATAGTTAAAATTAAGTAACATTTGTCAAATATAGTAGTATGCCTACTATTTGTGTAGCTTTAAAATTGTAGTTGCAAATGGTTTTACCAAATCCTCATATCTATATATAAATTGTAGACTTACATAATGATTTAATATAAATCAGTATTTTGTATCTTTTTATAAATGCTTAATATATTTGCTTCACTTTTATAGTAAAATTCAGATTTTAGACTGTTGGATAAAATGTTGATAATTATATATATTTTTGTATTAAATATAACAATTAATTAATTTTATTCTTTTTTCAAACCCCCAAAAAATATAGTAAGAAATATAACAATTGTTTTGAGATTGTTAGATGTAGAAAATAAGAAATATTTGAGAGATATAATAATATACCCATACATTCTCTATTTTAATGATACAGATATCAAAGGTAGCAGAGGTGGCTCCAGATATCTATTGATGGGTCCAACATATACAACAGGTGGTATTGACCAAGGGGCTACCTCCTGTCAGGGCAATAAGTAAAACCCGAGATGTAGGTTGGATCAGCAAATCTGATACCTGAGGGGCATCTGACCAATTGGGGGTCCATGCTTGTCTGACAGGGGTAAGAGGAGAATTTTCCCTGGGCCCACTGCTGGTTTTTACTACTGTTGCCAGACATGACTAAATCCATACATACTGTGTTTAAGTTATGTAGCTTCCAAAGATAGTGGTTAAAAGTGTACAAATAAACCAGTAACATTTTAATTTCATATGTATAAGCCCATGTCAATTTTTCATGAAAATTTTCCTCCCATGTATAGGCCCACCCTAACATCAGTCTTTATACAATTGGTTACAGTAATACTTATCTTTATTACAATAATTATAGTTGATCTATTCAGTGAATTTGTAGTTAATATGTTTGCATTTCAGTCCCAGAGTCATTGCTTCAAATTCTGGAAGAAACATGAAACACCACTGAACATTTCCATCTTGTATACAATAAGAATAAAATAAAATTTAAATATCTTAATAAATAAATTACTAATTTTTATATACAGTATATTTTGAAATTCCTTTTGTAATTTTAAGTGTAAATGTCTGTTCTTGTGGTCAAAGGATATAAAAAAAACTTAAATATATTTTCTGCATTTTTACAAGCTCTATTGCTTATTATTTTTTATATATTTATGGAGTATGTTTGATGTTATATTTATATATTATCAATGGACCCTTTTATATACATATATTTTAAAATGTATAGCTTGAATGACATACCTGATTTTGATGTCAAAATATTATCAGAAAAAAAAAGTGTTAGGAGACATGTATTATGTATGCAACTGCATTACAGCCTGTCTGATTGGCTCAAAAGCTCCAAATGTTTTCTTTTTTTAGGTATATGGCAGGATTAATGAGTTTCTACTGCAATCTTTTAACTGGTTATAATAGTATGCATTAACATAAATTAATATGTTATTACTTTAATATGCCTTTGGTAATTAATATATGCTGTTAACCAGTTACACTTTTTTATTTTTTATAAAAGAACCAGTAAAATTTTGCCCAGGCTCAGTGTTCTTATTTTTTGGCCGATTTCATGTTCAAAATGTTCTTATTTTGTTCTTAGTTTACACACCTTTTAAACAAAAATTAAATTGTACGGCAGTATGCACTGTACTGGAATGTAGGTGAAAGTGACCCCACAAAAAATGGCCCCTAAATGTCAGATAGGTACACCTAGTGTACTGTATTATAGAGGGTATTACAGTCACAGCTATTACACATAATGTACAGATATAATATTTTGGTTTTTAAAAATATAAACCTCATTTGAAATTTTACCTCATCCTCTGTTCTTATTTTGTTTTTAATTTTTAAGCAATTTCAGCCTCAGTGTTCTTATAAAATGTGTTCTTATAAAAAAAAAGTGTATTTAGGCACAATTTCCTTCAACACTGTGTTAGCCATGACCTTGTTGACCCAGTTTAAAAAAATGACCAAGTAACTCAAAGTTTCTTATTGCTCCTCCTCGCTGGTGGGCTTCGGGCGCATGTTTGGCAACAGTGAAATGACCTTTTACTCATGAATTTTGACATTTTAAAAAGTAACCGGTTATTTGGCATTAGTAGGAACCATTTATAAAAATACCATAGAATACGTTAAACTTGTCTTTTAAAACTTGTATCTTATACTATATTGTCATATCATAAATATATGTATATATTTTTTTTAGAATTATCAAAAAGATGCTCAGTATTGAACAAATAATGAATATTTATGCAGTGGGAAGATGGGCTGTTCCATTCAATTCAACATTCCAAATTATAACTTGTTATGTTACTCTGTCATGAATGAAAATATTCATTGTTTCATAAGTACACCAAAAGATATTGTCATTTGTTATTTCATGAAAATAATAAAGCTAGATCTACCTTCCTTTCACATGGAACAGTCCAACTTCTTTCAACAAAATGAAGCAAAATGAATTGAAAAATAATGAATGAAATATTGGAAAATAATGAATAAAAAATGATGCAGATCAATAAATAGAATATTTTGCTATTAATGGACCTTTCCACTAAGCCTGCCCCTAGGATGTTGTTGCTAGGGTCCCACATCCATAATGACGGCATTAAAACTACGCAAACACACGTCTGTGGGGCAACATGTGTGTTTGTGAGATGCGCACGTATTCCTGGTGCTGTTTTGATTGGTCAGTTGTTAAGTTTGATTGACACTTCGGAAAGTCCATTTGTGTAAATTCCCAGTGTCACATGATGTTAAATCCACCTGTCAAATGGCAAGGATGTACTTAGGAGTGTCAGGGAGATAGAATATGTTAACTTGCCATGTACTGGCAGATCCATGTATTGTAAGAAGTATATGATATGATTATACATGTTCCAAAATACTAATTCTAGCTTTTTTTTCACAATTTTAAAACATCATTTTTTATGTGTCATCAACATTGAATTATATATATATATATATATATATATGCTATATATATAAATCATCAAAGAAAGGTAAATACAGTGTTCGAATAAAGGACTGAATAAATACATCGTGTAGCACAGCTCTCAACGAATGTAGTCCTGTAAATAAATGAATAAAGAAATTGTGTAATAAAATGCCTCTGGCGGGACTCGAACCTGCGACCTCTCGCTGTGAAGGCGAGTGTCATAACCACTAGACCACGGAGGCTTCATGGTTGAACAGATTCAAATACCACCAGATACTCTCCATTACACATGTATGTATATTAACATAAATTAATATGCTATTACTTCAATATGCCTTTGGTAATTAATATATGCTGTTAACCAGTTACACTTTTTTTTTTTATAAGAACCAGTAAAATTTTGCCCAGGCTCAGTGTTCTTATTTTTTGGCCGATTTCAGGTTCAAAATGTTCTTATTTTGTTCTTAGTTTACACACCTTTTAAACAAAAATTAAATTGTACCTATAAATTGTATATTTAATTATATACACGCAATAAAGTCTGCAACCATTACTATTGTATTCATGTTTGCGTTTGCATTACCAAGTAATGAGGGCGACATAGGTCTATATGCCTATGTTTTAAAGGACAGTGTGAGAGAGTTACCTCACAATTTGATTTTGCTAAACAAAATTTTCTGTTAATATTAATTTCAATATATTAACCGTACCTTCAATTCCTACGTAAAAAGCGCTTTGTAAATTCAACTTGATTTGTATTTCTAGGCCAACTATCGCTATTATGGATGAGCTGTAGGCCTTTGGGTAATATGTTATAGTCTGTAATTACATTTGATTTCTGAACACATTCTTGCGCAATCCTGTTGGGGGTTTTTCCCTCCGCAAGTTAGTTGAAAACCTCTTCCATGCGATGCAAGAAACCAATATATCAATTGATAATATCAATTGATCGGTCGGTCGATAAAATCAATCAGTCAGTCAGTCTTAAACCATTCATATCAATTAACCCCTTTATAATGGCGGAGGGCGAATCGTTGCACCCTCGTCTTTGATACTACCTGTCTGGATCTACCAACCCTTTAATTGAGAACTTGTCGAGCCACTATTTAGGGCAAGTGCCTCGCCATTTTAGTCGTGACAAATGTTTTTTCAATATTGTGCGTTGATTCGAGTATAATTTCGTTAGATCAGACCGATAACTGATGCTATAAGGACTTAGTCGAGGATGATTGTATCGGGAATAATTAACGGCTCCTAATTTTCTAACGGAGGAGTCGAACTTCTCGATTTAATTTTTATTCTGTGCAAGACCGTTATTGCATCTTTGACACCATGTCCACAATGTGCTTGAATGCTGATATATCAAATAGAGCTAGTTAATACAGTACTAGTATTTACATTTGTTTATGTTACTAGGCTACATATATTTTACCGTTACTCGAATAAACGCCCCCTCAAGAGCCCCATTTGAATAAACGTCTCCTTCGTTTATTTTTTCCTCAAATAAACGCAATAACGCATTTTAACGTTGTCATTCCACATGTACAGTGAAATTAAGGGACGTTTATCGGAGTGTATACCTGCATCCATTTTACACCCGAAAAAATAAACGCCTCCCTCGAATAAACGCACCCTCAAAAACTCCTTGGTATATTAAACTACGGCTCATCTATTTAAAACCCTTTAAAACTTACGACAGAAGTGCTCTTCTTTAGTCCTGCATTTTGCGGATTGAGTTGATAGTCTTTTAAACCCCCGCAAGTAAATGTTGGCATTCAGTGGTCTAGAGCATTGATAGGGAACTCAGTTGAAACAGGACATCAGTGCATTTCTAACACCAATTTTATAACCGATCGCTTTAACAATGTAAGTACATTAACCCAAAACTATTTTATAGTTATATCCCTTATAAGACGTCGAACATATTGATCAGATCACGGTGGAATAAGTTTAGACTTTCCAATGATCAAGTAATGACTAATTGATGAGTTATTTTAAGAACATTAAAATAAATGCTCAATTGTGATTAAATAATTGATTTGAATGCTCACATAAGTAAGGGCCTATAATTCAGAGATAAGAAAATGTGTGCTACATTGTAGTTGGCAGGAGTAGTGACAGTGGGGGCCTGGCTGGGCCATCGTCCCCTCCCCTCCCCCCACGTAGTGGATAAAAGCCACAATTCTTCAGGGAGAAAAAAATGTATAAACTGAATGTATTTTCTATATGTTTATTAAGACTCTCTCTCTCTATAAAATCGATAAAATAAACCTTCGAAATCTCAAATTTCCCCCTGGACCACTTTGTGGCATCTACTACAGTTCTCCAGTGAATAATCATATACTGTACAAAGCACATGTTTGACATCAGGTCCATGGTCCTTAGACTTAACTCAACCCAGGAATTACATAACAGGGGTCCCAAGTTGGAAGAACCCATTTCCGGGAGATTCGTTTAATGACATTAGGGGCGCTATATATATATATATATATATTCTATGAGGAAAAAGTGTAGGTACCAAACGAGGGGCCACGCCAAAGTTCAGGCCTAAAATAAAACAAGATTTGTTTTTTACTGAATTTGCGGGAGATAAGTGAATTTCCGGAATATTTTTGCTGTTTGTGCGGGAGACCATACCGATGTCCCCTGACATAACATAAACAGTCTTTAAACACATCCCGAGGCATCATACAACTCAACCATATGATCTCTTTCACTTTTTTGTTGTCAACACATTTAGAGTTGACTTGGGTTCCGTAACGACATGCCTATCCAAGTTGTTTGCTTAAACAGTAGTGTGTATGTTTTTAAGTGCTTCCGATATAGGCATACTCATATGGTATGATTTAGGTACCCACTCGCCTCAACGTAAATTCACAGGGTCGGATAAAACACGGGAGGCGTATGAGTACTAATGAGTACGTAGGAGCTCGGGATTTCAATGCACAATTGTAAGTTTATGATTTAAAGTACGTGATGTTCTTGCATTTCTCCATAACAATTGAAACACATGAGAGCCCCGATGGACTTATACCAAGGATCTTAAACTACTGTATGTCGATCAAAATGTATTCTATAAACCAGCGTCGAGTTCGCATTCAGAAAAAAAAATTAACAATTCAAATATAAATCATATTTATTATGTTAAATGTGAAGTTTTATTAACCTCTGGTGAGCGATATGCATAAGGGCTTAGTCATAAATATAGTAACAAATCAAATCGTATGATGAGTCATGGACACGCCCCTATCTTTCTTTTGTAAAACGCTGGTAGATAACAAATGGCCGATGCATGTAATCTCATGGTGGCGCTCTACCAATAATACCAGCAGGATCACCACCACTATTAGATGCTTGAAGCGTGAGAAAGAAGGTGGTTTTTCGGGGCTAGGTAGGAGAGGTCTGTGGTGATTTTTTTGCCCTATATTTATACCATCTGATATTAGGTAAAACTGGCAAGGATACATGCCATAGGATGCAAGCACCACAGTCATTAGATGCTGCTCCTCACAGAAGAAAACAGTAAGCTGTAGTCTTATTTATAACTTGTATGATACCAGACACTTTAAAGATCAATTTCTCCCATTATTTTATTTGTTTATTTGTGGTATCGAATCAGTGTGGTGTCTCACTCACGGGCTGGGCTTCCCACCGCTGTCCACCAGCAGTCATATATCACGTCTGGTCTGAATGAAGTCCGAGATTCACGACTCGTGTTTTTTTTTTAATGCAATCTGCATATATTATTATTAATATTATTATTGTTGTTATTATTATTATTATTATTATTATTATTATTATTATTATTATTATTATTATTATTATTATGTCCTGGTATATTGAACAGCCAGATCGGATTCGCTAGACAAGTATGATGATGATGTCTCCTCCGTTTTTGCTTATAAGTACTTCAGGTCAGGGCCTAGCTACTGTTAGCTCTACGGACCAGTAGGCTAGTTAGACTTCCCTCTAAATTAAGTAACCAACAGGCTACTGTAATAAACACCACATTGAACCACATGGGACCACGTGGATGCAAAAGTGATTGAAATATTACCACATAAGAGTAGAAAAACTACTTAATAATCGATAAAACTAAAATTTTACAACAATAATTGTCTAAATTCTGTTAAAAATTGATGTAGGCCTACAGTGTTGTTATGATTTCACCCGCCGTGTTTCAGAAAATAATGTTTTGACATTACGTATCTCTAACGTATTAACGTGACATCAGAAACACATTTACCCATGACCTTCATGGTCTGCGTTTCATATCAAGAAACTATTCTAAATAATAAAGACACTATTGCCACATGAAAGCTTATGAAACTAAATATTTTTATATAAAAAAATTTTCTTTTTTTAAAAATTTAAATTGTAGTAGGCATAATTATGGATTAATGTTAGACAGATTTATTATGATTAAGTTATGTTAAGAAAATTCAGAGTTCATTTATTGCTTGCACATTTGTTGGTTTTTAAAAATTATTTCAGTGTAGGCTACAGCAATGGAGTAAAGAAATATAACGTAGTGTGGTCATGGTTAAATGCGTTTCTGTCGACGTCAATTCGTTACAGAGATACTCAATGTCAACCCATTAAATTTGGAATCATGGTGGCGAAACCTGTAACAAAATTCATCGATTTGAACCACATTTTGGACAACTATCAATAAAAAAGTTTGTTTTTATTGATTATTACTGTAAGTCGTTTTCTACTCTTGTGTGGTTATATTTCAATCATTTTTTCATTCGCGTGGTCTGGTTTGGATACGTTTGGCCCTGTGTGGTTTCATGTGGTGTTTAGTAGGACTGTAACATACTAGTACAGTGTAGGTATGGTATAGTAGGTCCAATCCACTTTCTGTGGCCTGGAAAGAGAGGCTACTTAGCTGCTATAATTAGGGGGACTTAATAGACTATGGGAAATAGGTTGTTCTGATGATGGTGTGGGTGCGGGTAGGGAATGCCTTCTTTTCAGCTGCTAACGAGTTGATGTGCCTATATATGGTCATGGTGTGATGTAATCATGACCATATTTAGGCATATCAAATGTCTTGTCCAACACAATCTCTCTACAGGATTTTAGTAATTCTTAATAATGCATAAGTAGATATATATTCTCATTCAACTTTAAGCTCAAAATATATTTTTGAGAATATTATTCACAGTTGACCTTCTTATGCAAATTACTACATATTGAACTTTTGAACTTTATTGATCTTTTACTGGCTTCTATAGAATATTATTTGGTTGAATATACCATATCGTTACGAAACCTTGTGAAATTTAATTAACGTACAGAATTATGTAACCTGTTGATTACTATCATGAATCAATGTGCTGTAAGGCTATTTTTTTGTAGAATTTACATGAATTTGTATTATGATGGCCCAAGTTGTGCCATATTATAATAAATATTCTTGGCTCAGGCACTGGGTATTATAACATTGTACAGTATATCACCACAAAACAATTACATCACACCTGTTCCATGATGTAGGAAGTTGATGAACAAATTATGGTAAGGTACTGTATCACACAGTGACCCCTGCTGAGGTCTTTTTGTCTTTTAAACATGATCTGTGAACAGAGTAATTAACAATAGGGATAGTAATAATGGTATAAACATATGGTGTTGATAGTGCTGATGTTACTAAGCATAGAGTTATTACCTCTTGTATATAAGAAGAGGCTTAAAATAGCAAATTACGATCGAAAAAGGGGGGGGTGGGTTGTCTTATACGTGCAATACATTACATTTTTTATCTCTAAATTATGTGTCATCTTATGTGCGGATTGTCCATAGCATGCAAATTTACTAATGAGATGAAGCTACTAATGGTTAGTATGAATGAACACCCTTTTAAATGCGGGCAATACGATTTTGATAGCCATATGAAAATGGTACTATTTGGAAGATTAGTATTTGACTTCATTGTTTGCCAGCTAGGTGCAGTATCAAGACCATAAAATTAAGAATTCCAACAATGAAACGGGGAGGGGGGTGTCATTTTATACTGTACGCCCGACATACAAAAATCGTCCAGATATCTCCCTAAAACTTAGGGGTTGTCTTTTACACAGATTGCTTTATACGCAGGGATATACGGTACTCTAGGTACTGGACAGTACATTTTTCGCAGTACCTGGATATCCAATGTGTCATTGCATAGAGTGACCATGTTAATTTTTTGAGATCGACCTCAGTCCTCATGGTGGGGCTGAGGTGGTCTGGATGGAACATCCATCTATAAAATTTACTTTCTGTGTCCCCTTTATTTGTTTAATTCCTGGATCCGCACTGTATGGATTGTGGATTTAAAGTTGCTAAGTTGTCAAAATACAGTAATTTTTCATCCTGCTTTACTCACTTTGTTGTGTGAAATCAAGTCTCAAAATATTCTTATTTTTTTTCCATTAATTGATACAAAAGAAAAATGACAACTACGGAACAATATTTGATTCTTCTGATGCTGCTCTCATCATCTCTTTGTAATTCAACTGAACTTTCTCATTAGCATATTTTGAACACAAGCACTATACAACAAATATTTTAATAAGCTGATTAATATTCTATAATCTTTTTTTAACATCTTATTTTTAAACTGAGTGATTATCAAGTGAAGTTAATCATTTGGGACCCTCCCTTCAGTATGCATCATGTCTTTATTAGGCTTTGTTTGGCGTTTACTTAGCGGAACACAAATTGTTGTAATTTATATCTTACTGTAGCAAGTAGCTGAGTCATCTTGGGAAATTAACACCATTGTCTACAGTAAGAGTTTGTTCGTGATAAAATAAAACAATAATAGTCGCCAGTTACTGCTTTTGATGGATTCATTAGTCATATGGAATAACAATTTCTTAGGTTGAATACAGACCTGTTATTTAATAATTAATACAAATGATGTAACTTTGTTAAAATGGAACTGCTGGATGCTTTAAAGGTATTTATACTAATATTTACGTTTAAATGGGAAATCTTTTCAAGTTTTTAGTGCTCTTTTCACTATATTTTTTATTCTGATTCTTGTTTGTTGGGCTCGGCCCTGCTGACAGCTACAGACAGAGTGCAGCTGCCACCCGACTTCAGCCAGTGTAACAAATTACATACGGATACAAACATTGCCCATAACCCGCTTAATTCTCCTGTGAGGGTGGGCCCGTTCGGACGAGTAAAGCTTTACCGGGTACTTCCAACCGAGAGGCCATGTGTGGCAATTAAATTTTTCCTCTAGCCATACAAAATTTAAAAAAAACATCTGTCCCAAAACCTCATCTTTTTTAGTGGATATTTCAATTACACGCTGCCTCCAGGCGTAATTTATCACACGTAACAAGGCCCATGTCACAAGTTGACCTTTAGATTTGTATACAAGACCGGGCCAGACTAAAATTCCTATTGTGCAATCCCGTTCCCATTTTCTCATAATACTTTAATTCCTTATGAAAATGACTTAAATATTAATATTTAAAAGCATTAAAAAAGTTTGACAGTAAGAACTCTAGCAAAACACGAGAAAATGACGTTTAAACTTACAACAAAAGAAAGTTCTTTACGGTAGGCCAACGAGCAAGCGACATTTTTACATATGTCACTGTATTCGTTCAAATGTTGTATTTCTAATCATAGTTTATTATTTGTTAAGTGAGTATTACTGCTTTAAAAACAAACATAAAAATTATAATTAGATGTAATTTGTATTTCAATAACAGAAAAATAATTTTATACCTACTTTTAAATTAGTTTTGTTAAAACAACTTTACTGAGTTGTTTTACAGTCAACAACAACATGGCGTCGTCTAGCGGCGGACATGTGTAGAATGTAATAAAGTTTTGTTATCACAGTGAAGAAATCACTTGAAGCTCCAAATGAAGTTACAAAGGCTAGATTATGAATGGTCTTAAACAGTAACAACTAAAAAATTGCTAAAAAACTTGTGTTTGACCTTGGTTGAACGAAAGACATACGAGAAGTTACTGGTTTTACCGGTTCTTATTCTACTCGTCCGAACGTCAGAATTAGCCCCAAGGCTATTATTAGATTACACATATATTTGAGTTTACGTCCGAAGACGGACTTAGTTGAGGAGCCGAGCATCCTGATTTCAAATATTTAAATTGAGTCTTAATCATGGCTCCACAATTGACCTTTTCGCTAAGACTCACCCCTCTTGAATGTTGTTGCTAAGGTCCCACAAAAAAAAAACGATAAGTGCTAAAACGTATGCAAAATTGTCGGTTTGTGGGACAACACGTACGAGACCTGGAAATGGCAAGACTTAAATTTGTATATAATTTTTCCATGTTTTTTTTGTATTTTTTAACAATTATAGGTTAGGAGGGGGGACACAAGCCGCTGCTACCCCCCCCCCCCCCACCCCTTGAAGTCGCCACAGTTAATTGTTGATACCTAGTTGTACATGCTAACTGATTGCTTCTCTTACTGGATTAGCACTCTATAGTATTGTATGTAGGTCTAATTTCAAATTCAAGTTCGCTTTAAGGGATAAGTCAGTTGATTATTATTTTTAGGAATTCTATTCAGGTAGTGGATGTTTGTCCTTGCCTGTACTATTGATTCCTCTATAGTATCCTGTTGTTTTTCAGTTAAAAGGAAGTTATATTCATCGTGAGTGAATGAAGTCTAAATTTATGGGTCTTGTTCTAAATATTCTGCTAGTTTTTGTTTTTGTTTTTTTTGTCTAGGTACCTAAATCAGGCCTGATATTACCATAAATAGTGATGAGAGGCGGCCACAATATTATTTATAAGCCATGAAATATGTGCACTTAATAACCTGTCAACAGTGCAAGCATGTGATTCGAACCCTCGACAACGAGGATCAGAACCTGAATGAATATCGCTCTGCCAAACCGACTGCCCCAATCAGTACTGTAAAAAAAGAATGTTCCTTTTTTAATCCATAAATTCAAGTGGTACGGATATTTATGCTTCCTGCACTAAAGACTGTTGTTCTAACATGGCAGTATCAGCAACAACATTTTATTGTGCGTCAAAGGGATATTTATGATTGACAATTATTGATAATATAAACAACAAAACATATTGTACTGTATGATTAGCCACAAAACTTCCTTGTCATTATTGACTAATTTTGTGTGCATCCGATATATAAGCAAACAATTAAAAACACTACTGTAACGACAAAATAATATATTTAAGTATGTCAACTTTATTTCAAGTCAATGATTGCCATTAAATATAATAATAATAATAATAATAATAATAATTATAATTATTATTATTATTAATAATTATTAATAATTATAATAATAATTATTATTATTAATTATTGTTATTATTATTATTATTATTGTTATTATTATTATTATTATTATTATTAATGAATGCTTATATCATATCATAGGACTATATCACCATGGAGACCATGAACATTATAACAACATATCCAGCTATGTAAGTCATGGTTACCGATAACTGTGCACTGGTCCGGTACATGGAGTGAAGAAAAAAAGAGATTTTGGAACTCAGGTGCGCACTGTACCTGTAGTATTTTATATTTGTATAGAATAAGTGTTTGGTTTTTGCCTTTGACTTTTTTGTACAGATACCAACTCACAGTAAATAAATTGACACTCTTTTTTGTAATTTATTTATTTAAAAGGGAAATAAAAGATGAAATGAAATTCATTACATTTTAATTTTTAATCTTATTAAAGTACCTGAAGTGTGCAGGTTTCATTAAGAGTCTTTTAATGATCGCCATCCACGAGTCCTTCAAGCTGCTCTCAAACTGTCCCTATGGTTACCAGTCACTTATGATTCTCATTAATTGTGATGATATCTTAACCATCAAATTGTATTCTGCAGGTTTTATCTGGTCTCTTCCTTTTATTTGTATGATTTGGCTTTGACCTTTGACTTGCCCTATTATCAGTTTAAGTACTTAAGTGTATGAATTGATTAGTGTTTATTCTGTTTTCCACTGCACAGTATATAATAAGATTTATACCATGCCTTTTACCAAGGGATACAAGCCGTTGGCGATGTTCTGTCCTGTATTCTGGGTAATTTTTCAGGCAAGTCCAGGGCTAGCCCACAATGCTCATATAGGCAAGGCATTCCAGTCAATCGCATTTTCATGATTTTAGAACTTTTCAGGAGAACAGTGAATAGCAGGCGGTATTAAATAAACTAAATTAAATTATTTATAACTGTACCTCCTTGATAGCAGACTTGGGCTTTCATTGACGATGACAAGGTTCAATAGAGATGGTTAAACACAAACTTCCCATAAAAAGAGTAAATAAATATTTTGTGTGAGTTTAATACCCAATTCACAACAAAAGTAACAACATGTAGAATGCAGTGATTTTTCCTCCTACTGAAGATACGCTTTTTTAATGAAGACTGAGGCTAAAATTGCTTGAAAATTAAGAACAATACTAGATTTGAATTCGTCACTGAGGACAAGTTAGGTGATCCGCTTGTCAAGTAAAAGAAATGTTTCTGCTTAAAAAGTATGAATTATGGAAACTGAAAGTGATTTTTGAAATTTCAATTGGTTAGCATGATATGATCGATAACATAAAAACGCAAAATTGTGTAAAAAAAAGCGTGTAACATAAGAACAAAATAAGAAAATTTTAAGCCTGAAATTGGCCAAAAAATAAGAACACTGAGCCTCTGCAAAATTTTACTGGTTCTTGTAAAAAAAAATGTGTATTCCTGCCGAGAATTATTGTTACAGTCATGTAGGTACACTATAATGTAGCTTTACCTGTAATATTTCTGTTAGTAATCATTATTAGTTCCTATGCATGTAATGCAATAGGAACTATTGTAATCACACTCACATTTCTTTTGTTTTTTATTGTGTGTAGTATGTGTGTGCGTATGTGTGTAGACATTTATGCAAATGCACATGCGTCAAAGAAAAGTTTTCCGACATTTTGTGTTACATCGCGATGCAAAGTTCGATGTGGATTTTCTGCAGAGTTCAGTCAGGGCTCACGCTAACCGATCGGCAAGTCGGCATGCATGAAACTATTTTGGTTTTACGGCAAAAAAAATCAACTGCTGTGGCATAGGTATTTTGAAGAAGGCCTAAAATAAAACAAAAAGGTTTTAATACTTGCTGAAATACATTGTTTTTCATTTAGATCTCCATTTTTCACTAACTCCATGCAACGTTTTTTTCTGTTGTATGAGTAGTCCATAGAGCTATTAAACAACTAGAGCGTTGACAAGATGGCGCAGCAATGCAGAGTTATGTATGTGTACCATCCAAGATGGCCGTCATAGTAAAGCGCCACCTTCAGGCTTAGTATACATATTATTACATATTAATAAGCCCTAGTGACTGACTATTATTTTATTAATGATAATGAGTAATGGTAATAACAAATTATTAAACTATTGTAGCCAAAACAAGGCCAAGTGGA
>NW_022692922.1:2467597-2486392 GCF_011630105.1 Anneissia japonica | reverse complement strand
CATGTATCATGCAAAGGAACATTGACACCTGCAAGGCTCTGGTTTTTGCTATATCTGTTGACTTCGACAGTACATAAAATATTGATGATAATTTTCTGGAAATTATACTAAATTTAAATCACAGTATGAAATTATATAACTGAAGAAAAAAAGAGAAAATATGTTATGATCACTTTGGAGTTATTTTAATAAATAAACAAATGCATACTGAATAATTTACTAAACAGTGAAAGTAACTTTCAGACAAACTTTGAATTTTGTCTAAAAGTAAGAACGGACCAAAATGAACAAACAAAATGTCAGAAACAATTGGATGCTTTTAGGAAGGATCTGAGTGGTATTATAAACAAAGTGATTCTGCAAAGTAAAGCTATTTCTGGTCAGAGGTCATAAGTTCAAATTAAAGTCAAATACTGTAAAATTCAATTCTATAATTGTGTTTATAATTTTGTGTTTGTTAAATATTTATATATTTTATGTATTGGGATAAATGATAGTGAGAGATTAAATTGTTATTGAATAACTATATTAATCAAGTTAATCAATATATTTAAATAGTTTGTATTGTACAGTAAAGTCCAATGACAGTATTGTTATAAAAATACAGTAGAAACTGTTCTTCATAGTGGTGCCTGTGTACCGATACTGTACCTTTGTAAACTGTTTTTCTAGCAATTAATATAATGTAATATCTTCCTGTCGTTGATTACAGTATAAACTGCAAGATTTTTCTGTCTGGTTATCTCTTTCAGTTCTCATAAAATAAATACTGTACACCAGATAAGTATCTTTGATGGAGACCAGAAAGTCTGAGGAAGCCCAGGGCACTAAGCTACTAGGCCTAGATAAGCAGGGTAATGTGGGTTATTTTAAGCTATTCTGTGATGTATTAGGCCTATTAGAATTATGTTTCCCAGAGAATTGAAAAATTTCCTTTTTGGTTTGACGATTCGTGGCAAATGAGGAGCACTGTTTCAGAGCCTTTGTTGGCTGCCGTCACAGCAAGCCGATGTTTACCTTTGCTTATTTAAATGGTTTTGCTTTGTAACCTTTTCCCTGTTATCTACAGTATATGGTTTTTTTGAGCATAAAATGAAACAACAAACAAACTGATTCAACAACTCATGGAGCTTTTATAAAACTCCGGGTTATTTACTGTATATGGCATCAATGATTAAGTTTGCCAGCTTTGAATGAATAGTCTGCCTGAATAAAATATTGTAATAGAATTAATAAACTTTGGATGTGTAAACACCCACGAAAGTCTAGAAGAAGACTTATTTCCAGTGGGGTCCTTCTGGTGTTGATTGGGCAGTACACCGGGAGACAATCCCCTACTCTTTTCTGAAGAGTACTGCGTTCTTTAACGTGTCATGGGCCATAATGCACACGGGACCAACGGCTTAAACGCAAGGAGAGCAAATGATGGGAATTGAACCGGGGACCTAGAGATCTTCACGGTTCATCACACACACAGTGGCTACCACCAGATTAGCCGACTGAGCTAAGCTGCTCTCTCTCTTTTTCCATCAGATTGACTCCACTACTTGATCGGCAGAGCAAGAACAGTGCCCAACTAGAGGTCTTCTTCAAAGAGCTCCAGGAGATTCAGCAAGATGAGGCATCACCAAGCAGAATTGAAAATAGCTCAGAAGCTTTAGAGGATGACCATCCTGAAGGTTTGTCAAAACTCATTTTATAATATCAATTTATATCTTATTGTTTGAATGTTTGCATGGCAAGTAATAATATATTATATGCTTCCGGTACACCACATAGATAGTTCTGAAAAGAATTGTTGTTTCTGTTGAAGAATGTCTTGACGTTTCCTGTTGTCAACAGGAAAATAATGTATGAGTCCATACAGGGAAATAATTATATTTTTCTTTACACACACTGTTATAATATGTCCCGTTTTGAAATAATTAAGATTAAATAAATAATACTGTAAGTAATACAAGATGATATTTATACTATAGTAGAAAGTGTAAAACAGATACAGCACAAATGTAAAAGAATTTTCAAGCTGATTTAAGGTTTATAACTGACATGCTTTAAGTGTGCCCAGAATATAAGAATGGTAATATTTTATATATCTGTTCCCAAACCCTTCCCCTAGCTCGGGCCTACACCCTTCAGATGGCACTACGTGCCAGAGTTCAACTCTTGTCCTGCCTGTCGGCGCCGTCACTGCATAGAAGAAATATAATTTCCGACTGAAAGCTACTACCTTGCTTTAATTTAGGAAAGTATAATACATACTCCAAGTATTGAAATACACGCCATCGTTTTTTCAATACTTGGAGTATGTATTATACTTTCTTATCTGAGATTAATCAGTGGACCTTTCGGTTTTTGCTTTAATTTATACAATCAATTCTATTATTGAGATTTATTGTTCAGGTTTTTTTTAGCTAGCTATAGCACAATACACCTTTATGAATGATAGTGTTCTAAATAAACATGAATCTGTAGTTGTGTAGTTTTTTTAATAGTCAAAGCATACAATGCACCTTTCGTTGAGCTCCGCCCCTTGTGTATTGTTGCTAAAGGTTTCACAAAATGACTGTGTAAACTTGTAAACTGCGAGACAAACATGTACGGGTATTCCTAGCCCTGTATTGATTTGGTGAGTTAAGTTTGATTGATACTACAGAATGGTCTCATTCAAACGATTATAGGCCATGGGGTGAAGCTCAAAAGACGTCTAGAAAACGAATTCCGTTCCGATCTTTTCAATATAAAAAATATAGGCCTACAATAGTTAAGTAATATGTCTTGAATCAAATATAGAAAGTTTGACCAAAATATCTTCTGCAATTTTAAGAAAATTACCGTTTTATTACTGTACGTTCCTAGGCTACTGGTCGTCGGAAAACACACCGCGATACAGCGGTGTAGAAGCACGTCGCGATCATACCATGAGTGTCCACTTGCGTCAACTCGCATGAAATCACGTCATTTTAGGTCAAATCGTGTCAAGTAATGTCGGATTGCGTCAGTACACGTCAATTCGCGTCAACTTACAGCATAATTATTAATGAGAAATTTCAACAAAAAAACTTATTTTATTTGTAATTGCAATTCTTTGATATTTTTTTCAAAACAATAATTGTGTAACATTTTAAAGAAAATGTATTAGTATTTTGACTTCTTTTGACTGTGGTCTTCCTTTTGACAATGTGTCTGCATGTTCCCTGTATGCGTTCTAAAGTACACACTTCATTCTCACAGTATTTTTACATTCATATTCCTTTTTTAAAATTATTGTATTTATTTTACTTTCAAATTGTAATAAAGAATTAAATGTGGGGAAATTTAAACTTGATGCATTGTTATGATGTGCATGGATGTATATTTGTTTTGTATACTCCGGTTGACACATGTTGGGACACATTTTATTAAATATAAATTGAAATTTAATACTGTAATATGAAAAATTCATATTTATTTCTCAAATATCCTGAAAGCTTCTCCTCCCTTCCTTAGAGCTTGCTCATACAATATATAACTCTATGTACACATGTTATACATCTTAATAAAAGCTTCTTGCGCTCTAGTGAGTCCGTTACTTTTTAAATTTTCTATATAATACTTAATAATTAAATACAGTGAAGCGTTTCGCAGTCCTTTGTCATTGTGTGATTATTCTCATGGTTCTAAAGTTGTCAAGGGTTACACCGTTACTTACATTATACGGTACTTTTTTAAACATTTGTACATCATACATAATGAATAAAAATAGATAATGCTTTACATACTCCTGTGTCACTGTGTGTTTAGTTTCATGGTTCTAAGTTCTTACATTCTCATGGGTTACACCATTTAATACGTTATACTTTTTAAAAATTTTCTATAATACACCTGTACAGAATGAATAAAAATAGATAATGCCTTACGTACTCCTGTGTCATTGTGTGTTTAGTCTCATGGTTCTAAGTTCTTACATTCTCATGGGTTACACCATTACGTTATACTTTTTAAAAATTTTCTATAATACACCTGTACAGAATGAATAAAAATAGATGATGCTTTACGTACTCCTGTGTCATTGTGTGTTTAGTCTCATGGTTCTAAGTTCTTACATTCTCATGGGCTACACCATTACATTATACTTTTAAAAAATTTTCCATAATATACCTGTACAAAATGAATAAAAATAGATAATGCTTTACGTACTCCTGTGTGACTGTGTGTTAAGTCTCATGGTTCTGAAGTTCTTACATTCTCAAGGGTCACACGGTTACGTTACCTTTTTTAAATTGTCTACATTATACATAATAATGATGAAATAAGAAAGACATCAAATCTCAATCAAACAAATCATCTACGTAAATTTCGTCTAGAGGTATTCATTGTCTGCAAATTGAGCATCTTCATTCATGGTGTCTTTATCATCTCTGTTCTGACAGTTTGTACATTGACAAAGATCGGAGCATTTCATGTTCATTTTATTGCACTGACATCTGCCTTGATTGCACCCGGTCTTACAACCGCATTTGATGATCTCCATTAAACTCTGCCTACTATATTATTTAAAATATACAATTTTAATTGATAAGATTAATTTTTACATGAACATAATAATTCATACTTATACAATATATTAAATTTAAATGTAAATATAATGACAACGAATAAATAACAATAATTAAACGTGTACATAGTATCTATCACTACTACAATAACAAGATTAATATTTTTCAATCTTATAATCAATTTTATATAGCCGGAGTTATTCGTTTCGACCTAGGCAAACCTTTGCTAAAAAGGTACTTTCTCCATCAAAAGGCTTTTTCTATGAATGGAATGACCTGTTCGAAGCACGAACTCCTGCAGACCAAACCCAGTACCGTTACGATTTTCAATCGTACGGGAAATCCACTCACGAAGCTAAGTGGGGTAGGTAGGGCCTGCACAGTCAGCACCATTTTTTAAAAGAATATTTTTAATATATTGTACAATGTGTCTGGGTAAGGTACTGACGGGACTACACTACACTTGGTAATGATAACTTATCATTGCTATTGATTTCGTGTCGATGTAACGATGATAGCAAACAGGGTGGAAAGTAAGGATGTTGTCTTATCACATCATTTCCCTCATCCAAGAGGCATATCCTATCAGCTATAGTTCGGTTATGACTGTCTAAAACTATCCATAATTTGATACAAGTAACAATCTTCAAGAATCTGGTTGCTGAACTAGAACTGGAGTTTCATTACCGATTACTTCACGGTGAAAACAACACTTTATTACAACACCAGCACACTGTCCGCCGCTAGTCGCCATGTTGTTGTTTACTGTTGTTGGCTGTACCACAACACGTGAAGTTATTGTAACAAAATCAATTTAATAGTAGACTAAAAAATATTATTCTGTAATTAAAATACAAACTATATCTAATTATAATTTTTAAATTTGTTTTTTAAGCAGTAATACGAATTTCGAAAATAATAAACTACCTATCAAAAATACAATATTCGAACGAGTACAGTGACGTTTACAAAATGTCGTGTGCTAATCTAGTGCAAAGAACTTTCAATTTTGTAAATTTAAACGTAATTTTCTCGTATTTGCAGAAGTTCTGACGGTCAAACTTTTTTTTGGTGCTTTTAAATATTATTATAATAATTATCATAATGAGTGAAAGTATTATGAAAATTTCGGAACGGGACTGAACTTTTTTCACCCCATGGCCTATTAGCAGTCATAATGTTATAAGGGGAAACATCCAGAATAAAAAAAAAAGCAAGGCAACTAATTGCTACGTCATTATAACAATTCACAGGATGTGATGTTAAAGGCTATTTACATTTTCAAAGAATGATAGAAATTGGTACAAAAAGTTACACATGATATGTTGGTTGGACTTTGAAAATTCAGGTAGCTTTGTGAATTGACAATATTTAATGGCTCTCTCATTAAAAGGTTATAAGAAATGTCAGAAACAAATTTACATACTAATATACAGTTAGCTCAATTTAGATACTTGAACTACCGGTTGATACTGTATAGCCCCCTCTGCAGTTTAACAGTGTTTAATGAGTGAGAAAAGGTGGCGATGTATATAGTTGAATAAGAGGCATTGGCAGATCTGAGGGGGGTGGGGTCAGGGGGTCCTGACCCCCCCTTGGGAAAAAAAAAAAATAAATAAAAAATTTAAAACTTAAAAAAAGAAAACAATTTCAGGGCCTGTGAGCTCAATTTTTTTTTTGTTACAATGGGAAAATTAGAAGTCAGGAAAGCTCGCTTCCTGCCATCTAGGTATCAAAATCTTTCTGGGAGAGGACCCCGCCGACCTGCCTTTATGCAACTATTCAATTTCTTATTTATGTGTATGTGTATAGGCCTATTTGCTGTAATACGAATGCGAAAGTTTACCCGACCGTTTTCAAGAGGGGGGAGGGGGGAAACATTGAATTTTGAAGAAATTAAAAGTCATTAAAAGACACCTCAGAAGTCGGGAAGCTCATTTCACGCCATTTAGGAATCGCAATTTTTTAATGTGTATAGTAGTAATCTATCTTCATTATAATATGTTGTTGAATTTCAATGCTGTCATATTGTCCTCGATAATACTAATTGTAAAAGAGAATTTATTAAAATCTCAAGTAGCACTCTGTTAATCTAATCATCTTATACTCTCTTTTGTCTATTAATTGTATACAGTAGACTAATCTATATTTTCCATGCCCATTCTCATGTTACCTATCTCACGTATTCCCGTACTTCAGTAAGCCTACTGTATCATAGGTCAGAACTATATTATCGTAAATAAACGTTTATAAAGAAATTATTTTGTCTTCATTGTGTTATTTATTCATTTTAACACTGTATAGCCTATGTATTTAAAACCCTCTTTCTCAATGTGTTTCATTACTGTACTCACAGTTTAATATACTGTATACTCTTGATTAAGCGCTGTGGCGCTTATTCAAAGGCGACGCTTATTTGAGCATTTACGGTACTCTATTGATTGTTAGCCAATTACTGTAAAGTTACAAAATGTATTAAATGCTATTTATCTACATTTTATGTTCTAACTTTATATTTACTGTATATGGTGCTACAAAGTACTTAAGTCAAGCCATTCATACAGCTTTCTACTACCATGGAGGTATCATAAATACCTATATGCTAATGTACTACCCAATATTTTGCCAGTTTCGTATATGTAGTATAATATTTATTCAATCTATCAATCAATCAAAAGAAAACTTATGTAGTAATGTACATTAGTTGGTACAGTACTAATTTGTTTATTACTTCTTTAAATTTACTCTTTGACATATCAAAACATTTTTTTTTATATTGCAAAGTAAAAAAAAAGCCTGTCAAAAAAGCAAGTAAAACGTATTTGCTCATTTAATTAAAAATTAATTTAAGTTCCGTCCATAATATCAAATTTATGCGACAAATAAATGTGATATGCCCATATTTTTAGGGTGTAATGACATTAATGTATCATGGCCATTTATAGGCACATCACAAATTTGAAAACATGGACAGATTGACTTCGATGAAACAGATCAAATAAGAAAACCATGAGTCTAGATTCTAGAGTCAAAAACTATAATTAGCTGGGAAAATATTGTCTTTATATGTTCAATTGAAAGCAATCCAACTTCAATACCGGTAATCAATTCACATATTAGATATTATTTGCTCAATGCTAGTTAATATACAGTACCCTAGATTGGTTCTTGATTACATTTGTTTATGGATAATTGGTTTATTATTTGCCAATGTCACTATTAGTATAAGTGAGAATAAAATTTACTGTATTTCCTATACAGTTTTCACAATTTGACTGCTGTACCACTCTTTTGAATATCCATATTTAAACAGACAATAACAATATAATACCAACATATCATTCGTAAAACCTCTTATGAATTGACAGTATCTGAATGCAAAAATAGCGTTATTGTTAATATTCAATGCAGGCATAAATCAAAATCGTTCAGTGGTACGCAGACAGAAGCTCATAGATTTGGAAAAAGCAAGGGTTGTCAAGCTGTGGTTATGTATTCCTTTGTTGCTGGCTGATTTGCATAAGACTTGGATGCGCTAACCTGCTCCCTTTCTTCATATTTTTAACATGACCTCTAATGCAAGTCTGCGATTTAATTATTTCATTGCTCAAATGGATAAATTTGGTGTCACACGGTGGATTTTTTTCTATACAATTGACTCAATTAGGAAGGATAATCCGTGGGAAACAGTCCTGAGTCAAAACAGAATTTTGTAAATCTGTAGGCCATGAGATATCAGTGCTGAGAGCCATGCTTAGGAAGGCTCAGACACTATTCTGCTGCCAACCTTTTACACACTATTCAGGAATAGCATATTTTACCTTGGGTATGTAGATATATGTAATATAATATTAATGTTTAATACAATAATACAGGTTTATGATGTCATTTTAGAAGGCCCTTTTGCTATCGCTCAAAGTATTTGTCATTATTGAATATTATTTTATTTATTTAGTTAGGCATACAAGATTGGCCGTGAACTGTAGCCCATTAGGTAAAACAACAAAATAATAATCAGTGGACCTTACAGTAGGTTCATATCCTGATGGGAACAGTAAGTTGTTGTCCAAAAACTTTAAAGTTTTTGTGGCAACAAGTTATCATCCCTATCAAAATATCAAATATCATTTGTAATAATCATTCTTTATACGAATGTGAATTAATTTTTACAAAATTGCATATATATTCATAATGAAATTAAATTTCAAAATGAATCTGTTCTAATATTTAATAATTAACAATATTTAGCAATAATAATTATGTGATAATAATGATGACGATAATTTACAGATTTTCTTAGTAGAAAGAAGCAGGAAAAACTTAGCTTCTGTATGTGTCTTATTGTCTTGATCCTTTTTTTTAATTGGATTTTAAATTGTTTTTCCATATTTTACCACAGCCAGTCTCTGTGTTCAATAGGGAAATTTGTAGTATTACAGTTTTAAATGAAGATTGTTAGCCTTTTAACAGAATTATTTGTTTGAATGCTTGTCTATTCTGTTAAGTGGATTTTACTTGTTGTATCCTTGATCTGTGTCAAAACTATAGTTTATGACCTTGGCGATGACCCTGTTAATGGCCTAGCCAAGTTCTATAGCAGCAACGTTAAAGGCAGAATAAATAAATAAATAATCGTTCCTCGTTCTGTGTTTAACTCCACACTACTCTGTTTAATAACAAAGTACTGTAAGTTAAAAAATATACAAATAGATATGGATAATAGATTTTTGGTATGTAGTTGTTACAACGTATCTACCTACCGTATGGTAAGTACAATAGTTAACTGTTAGCTGTCATGGACATGAGTTCACGTCCTGACAGAATTCGCTCAGGGCTCCAAGACAATGAGTTCACGTCCAATCTTGTCCAAACATAGTACTTTTATATTGCATTTAAACTTGCTTCTATTCCTCAGAACACAAATCCTTGCCATGCAAATTCAAAGGAGAACCTGGAAGCAATGATCTAAAAATATATACCTTGCATACAAACCTGTCTAAACATAGCACGGTTATATTGCATTTAAACTAGCTTCTATTCACCAGAACACAAATCCTCGCCCGGGTAGTTAGGGAAGAACCTGTATAAGCAATGATCTAAAAGTAACTACCTTGCATTTGTTCATGTTTCATACTGTACAATTGATGGGAATGATGTTGGTACCCTCTTTGCCTTTAAATATTGTCAACTAGAAAGTAATCTCCTTGCATCGAACGAAGTAATATATTGTATTTTTCTACTTAAAATATATAATATAAAACATTCAAACTACTGTATATTGTTTGTCGCCCTCTAGATGGAGAAGAAGAAGTCCATTGGCTCAAGGAAGCTGGCTTCCATCAGCTGACACATAAATTTAAAGGTAACATTTATTACATAATTACTGTACTGTACATCTTTTTCTAATGTAATATAAAAAATAAATAACAATACTGATTTTTTAATTTTAAGGCAAACATTTGGAAATGGGCTTATACCAAGGCAATTAAACAAAGGGAAGTACATATCGGGACATCAAATATATAACTCTGGCATCGACATTCTACGCGCTGCATGCCCCGACACGCTGATCTTCACAAAAACCATAGCAACCAAACCGTAATTAACCGTCAGCGTGTGACGAATTACCCACGTGCGTGTTATTTGCCATGATTATCGCGCATCTTGCGGTGATTACAAAGGCCTAATGATATTTTGCACTAACATTAGACTGAAATTATATTCGTTATTTCAACATTAATTTTACTGATGTTGTGGTGTATTGTTGTTCATGAGACTTGCTTCGCAGAAAAAATAAATAAATTTTCTGTATATACTCAAATGTTCGTTTTGTGCACCTTAGTCCAACATTGTCAAAATGACAGTTTAATGTTATTTATGAACATGAAATTTTGTAAATATCGTAAATTTTCAATTGCTATATTAAACTTTTCATTGTGTTGGTCAATTTTCATGAATCAAATTGTAGTTTATAGAATTATTTAACAAGCTGGGGGTCAAAGGAAATCAGATGTAACAGACAATGCGAAGTACCAAAAATTAATAAACTAGTAACTAACACCATAAAACGCATGGCACGCATAGACTAATAATTGACAGCTGTATTCGCAACTAGTATCAGGTTGTCAATGCCACAGAAAAGATCAAGGACTGTACGCACATGCTATATTCGAGAGCGGAGATGTGCGTCCTTTTATTGAATTGCATTGCTTATACATAATAACTTAAAGTGAATTATTTAATATACAGTACTGCTGTATACCAATTTGGAAACCCCATACAGGTTTGGTTTTTCCGATTTGTGTCTCAACTGAAGTTGGCTGTACGTGCTAGCTGATTTTTTTACCAACAAGTGCTATATCAAGAATATAGTTATAAACACAACCATTAAATCTTGAACTTAGTGCATTGAGCACATACTTACAATATCAAGTGCTACTTAACTGTGATGTGCTTAATGAAGCATGATAATATGTGTTTACAGTTTATTTCTAAATACGTCTACTGTATGTTGCATGATCACTATTATAAATATAATTTTTTTTTAAATATATAGAGAAATTTTTCTTAATTTAGATGGTAATGAGCTTGATGATGCCAGTTTACGAGAAGTGACATCATCGTTGACACGTTCTCAAGCCGAAGCTGTGAGAAAGAGGGTTGCCGTGCTCAACGAAACAATACGAATAAAACGAGAATCGATAGTTCTTACAGGATCGCATTCCTCACGTACAGATGTACGGAAAATTTTCCCTGACAGTGGGGTAAGTTTTGCAGCGTTATTTGCCAGCATAAATGTATTCATCTTCTTCCATGTGTGTTATACTTACAGGATCTTTGCTCAGTATTTCGCAGGCTTTATATACTCAACAACAGCCCTATAATTTTACATTATACTGTATTATGGAAGTGGAAACATGGTTTCACCACCAACAGGGGTCTAGTGTGAGACTATTAGACACAAAAATAACAGCATTGTATACGAAACAAATACTATGCACTTGCTTATTGTTATTTTTAATATAACAATTTTGATAGCAGAAGGAAGCATTTTTTCCATTATGTCTATAAACATATGCTTTGAATATGCTATACTGCTGTGCATTAACACTATACAAACAATGGATAGAAGTCTTTTGGGTACAATTATTAAATTGAGGTTGAAAAGACTGGTAAAAAAAAATCATCTGCAGTTTATTTTTAAGTTAAAATATTGCTTTGTGCCTATAGAACTACTGTACAAATGTCTTTTTATATAGTTAGTGTAGAATAATTTTTTATTCATTTATCTGTTCATTCACAAAACTATAATTAATCAGGTTTGAAATATGGAATATTGAAATTTAATCACTAGTGTTAGAAAGTTGGAGTTAAAGTTACATGAACATTGATAACCATAAATTAATGTACTGTACAAAATTCCATGACATTAATAAACTATTGAGTGCGGAGAGACATGGATTTGCACGTTCTGCAGCTGTTTGTGCAAAAGTAATGTAGACCCACTCAGCGCGCAATTAAGGAAATGATCCTATCGTGATGTAATCGTTTCTCAGAGACTCTAATTTAGAGATATACCACAGAGCCAACAACCCACAGTAATAATCATTATATGTGCATAGCCATAAAAATATTGTAAATGATGTGAGGTGTAAACATTATAGTTTTTTTAATTAAGGTTTTGTATATTTACAATGTTGTTGGGGTTTTGCAGTAATTGATATATCCATGTTAAAGACAATGCCATAGAAAATTACATAGATGTCTCATGTATATAGTACTGTATATATTGTATATTCTTAATTTTTGTTTCTTTTGCTTTAATATATATATTTTTAATATACCAGTTTAACATACATATTACTACCGTCATTTGTTTGGTTGTCTTTTGATTTAACAGAATGTGTGTTAGCAGCTGTGAATTATTAATTGTACATGTGAAGCCTATGTGTATTTCAAACATTTTATACTTTCCTTAATCACATGAATGTATTTTAAAATCTCCAAACCTTACCTTTACAGTATATATATATAAAAAAAGTAGTGTAGTGATTGTATGATGATAATAATAATAATAATAATAATAATAATTAATAGATAATAAATAATAATAATAATAATAATAATAATAATAATAATAATAATAAATAAATAAATAATAGTAATAGTAATAATAATAATAAATAATAATAAAAATAATAATGGAATACAAGCTTAACAATAACAATTTGCTGTAGGTCTGTGGATGTCACATTATACATTTCCCCATATTCCTTGTCTGCCTTATGGCCATACTGCACTGTTGAATCATATAGGTTTAGATTCCTGTGTTAGGAGGTAGGCACATTTCCCACGTGCGTGTGAAAGAGGATCTCCTAACCTATTGTCAGACCACCATTCCTATTAGCTTAAAATCAACTCGTCATCACCAACCAGGATTTACACAGACTTGAGGTCTTTGCCAACAACACTATTATACAAGCTTAATCATTATAGTATTATTATAGCAGTTATGTAGGAGATGTTGATACGTTTATCTTCATGCTTAGCATTTCTTAGGATTTTTGTTAACGTCAGTTGGTATGTGGGAGTATACATCCGTTAAGTCAGTCATCTCAAACCTATGCCCGTGCTTAGCTTGGTCTGGAAAAGTAAGTCTACTATATTTCACGATTCGCTATTCTACAAGCTCTTGATATGAATATTTTGCTATTGTATTGGTAATCTCCGCTAATCAGTAGGCCTACTGTATATTAAATTATAAATGTGGACATGAAATATGACATCAACTTGTGAGAGAGGTATGCTAATGATAGATGGTTGTGATGCCTGCTCTCTTCAGGAATGGCAGATAATAATAGTTAGATTTATGTACGGTAGTGTATTAACAACACTAGAATGGACATGCCAACTGTAATTTGTAGCACACACAATATGTGTCCATTGCATGTTCGTACCTACCCACATAATTGAGCTTAATCCATGAAAAATTGTATATGACTGCTGCTTTCCTTTTAAAAGCACATGCTATCAACTGGATTGGATTATATATTTTAACTCCAATGATAATGTACTTTGCAATTTTCAGATGATATAATCTACTGTATGATATATTAATGATATTGATAAATTGTTTTGTAATTTTTGTTCAATTAAATCAGAGTTTGGTGTTGGACCAGATAAAAATTGCCATCATTATCTACATGCCCATCAATCGTCTTCAGTCATGATGTTGACCATCATCATAATTTTCATATCATATCACCATCATTATTATCATCATCATCATCATCATCATCATGGTCATCATTTTCATTTTCATTGTCATCATTATCTTTTTATCCTAATCTGAATGACATGTACAGTGCACATATCTTAACTATTTTTTATATCTGTATACATTCTCGACTGTCTTAAAAATGTGGACCTTTTCTGATTTGGATGGGTATGGACAACTTTAGTTTAAAGTGAAATGTAGAGTTTGAAGACCTCCCTTTTCAAACAACAATATTATTACACACAGATAATTTCAAATTTAAAACTTTAAATTTATGATTCACAAGCAGTGGCATGACATGCACTGTTGATGATAATTAGAGTGTATGAACAAAATTGCTCTGTTAATTCCATTAGAAACAAATTATGTCAATAATTTCCAAAAATTAGCAACTCCATTGTATTAAGCTAACAAGCACAAAATCACATTTTAGTTTATTACACTGTTGTTTGGCATCCATGCTAGAAAATGGTGCTGTTTTTGCAGGAAGTTAATGTTAATGAGTTTCACTTTTAAAATTGTTTATTCAAGGTTATTTTTTATTATATCTTTATTATGAGTTTGTTATGTAGTACTTTAGTTATGGTATACTTAAAAGAGATGCTTAATTCAGGTTGTTTTGATCAGGTGTGGTTGATCATGTTTAAACTTTTGAAGTATTTTCTAGATGATTTTGTGAAAACATGAAGTTTTAAAATTGTATAACTCCATGGTAGAAAAACTTGCTGTCTGGAGAAAACCCTTTCATTTGCCAAACATAATCACATGATGCTATACATTCTCATAACTCAGAGAGTGTAATTTTTTTGGTTGTCAGAAAAATTCCTATTACAGGATTTGAACATAGGACCCTCAAATTTGAAGGCTTGGCATTTTAATGACCAACCCAACATTATACTGTAGAAGTTTTGCCCTATGTAGATGCATGCAAACTACAGTATCACCTTTGTTTAAAGCATCTGGATTATTCTATGTTTCTCTCTAATGAGCTTAAAAATACAGTTTTGACAACCAATTGTAGCTATAAATATCTTGAGCTTGTAATGCTTAAAGCTATGATTAAAGCTATAAGTAATGCCTTTTCTTCAGGTCAATATAAGGTCACCATCATCTTCTACTGCATTTTTTGGCATTTAGCAATAGATTTTTTGGGTGGTTTTTTTGGTTGTGGCTTACCAGGATTACTTTGTTCATGTTCTTCGAATTCTATAATAGTTTCATGTATATTTAATGAAATACTTCGAGTTCATCCATTGACTGTCCTACTTATCGTAGATACCTTAGGGAATGTATTTGTCTACTGTACATTGAATGTCACAATAGAAGTTTTCTACTGTACTCCATGGACGCTACAGCTGTACAAGCTCAGTGCAGTCTGGTTTACACCATTTATGACAATAATATGAAAAATGTAAGATTAAAGATAAATGGAAGGCTTTAAACATGTACTGTTACCCTGGTATCAAAATTAAAGAGAGTTAGTTGTAAATGAACATCTTCTATAGAAAAGTAACCTATTCAAGTTAGGCATCAAGCTTTAATAGTATACAGTACATCACTTGATATAGTTTCTGTATTAAAAGTATTTTATAATTCTAGGTAAAAAATGTAGCAATTAGATTATGTTTCTATAATGGAACTAGTGAAACTAAAACACAATCAAAATTAATATTGTAATTATCTTCTTTTATTTAAATATAAAAGTTAATCTGGTGAGCTCAGGGTGTTTACATTGGTTATTAACAAAAAATAATTTCTTATGATGCATATTATATATTTTTATATTTTTTGGTATTATTGAATAGGACATCAAATAACAGCTGTGAGTTGAGTAGTCTGGGTTAAAACTGCAAAACCACGAAACAAAATAACATATATAATGAAATATATTTTTTTAAAGACCTAAGAAAAATACTGTACCTAGATAGTTTTTGGAGGTATTGTATCAAACACCAGAGTTCTACAATGAATAAAGACTTGGCTTGTGCTTGAAAACCGAAAGGAAAGACATAAACATAAACTGTAGTCCAGGTTTCCTAAATACTCATAGGGAAGTGTTGAAATGGTAGATCTATTTATTATATAATAATACGATATCTTTCCAATTAGTGAGAGCCTTTGTTTTGATTTTCAAAAATATTGTAGAGGTAAATTAGATGAGAGTGGTGGTTTTTGCCTGTAAAAACAAAAATTCAAATGAGTCCATTCTTAATAATTCAGTTGAATATTTTAATTCTTTTACTGGAAAATTTAATTTTTTAATTTTTTGTTAATGTTTTATTATTACTATAACATAACAGACTGTGAATTTTTATTTATTATTCAACTTCACACTGGCAAGAAAGAATCAATAATAGACAATAATGAATAGCTAAGTCTACTGTGAACAGTAGGTGCTGGCTTTTCTACTTGTATCCATATAGTAGAATGTTTTTTTGTTTTTTGTTGTTGTATTATTAGGTTTCAGAGAATATTTATAATGGTTTTGGTAATTTAGTCATTATTATTTTTACACCCTCTGCTCTTGGTTTGAATCACCTGGAGAATTTCTTTGAAATTGATATTGAGTATAATAACAATGTTATATTTATATAATACTGTCTCACTATTATAATGAGTAAAAGTGAAATGTATGCGATATGGTATTCCTAGTATAGAATTAGTTCATTGTCAATGTTTTACCAAGGTAGCTCATTCTGTTTTAAAAATGCTTTCACATGGGATAAAACATAATGATATTTGAAATAAAATTTTATTTGACATACTGTATGCTATTGAAACATACAATATGATGATTTTCATGTTGATGGTGATTATATCTGAACCCTCTGACATAATGGAAGAATCCGCATTTCATAGAGTTGGCTGAAGCATAGAGAACCAATGAAAAGGGCATTGTATGATGTTGAGAATATAAAGCTTTAAAAAAAATTATGAAACAAGAACACTATTGACCGCCAGTACGGGCAGTTTCTTCCTCTAATCTGTCTGTCCTTAGTTTATATGACCTACATTCAAATAGCCCCATCCAAAGGCAAGGTGATTTGTTTACATTATGAAAAGTTCAAACCAAACTGGAAATTCTGCCAATTTCTGCAATAATTGTTCATTCTGAAGACATGAAAAGGTTTCTTGGAGTTCAAAATAAGATTAAGAACTTAAAGAGATAAAATATTCTTATTTTGACTTTTAAAACTACTGTATGAGATGAAAGCAGTTTGGAGCAATAATCATTAGGAAAAAATAGCTACTGTACTTCCACAATGGAAATGTCACTAAACTCAGGAGTAGAAAATGTATTCCTCTGAATCCAACAATCTTAAAATGGATTCACTTCTTGAAAGTACTTTTTTTAGAATACTTGAGCAAAATCTAAAAGAATGCCATTTATTTAACCTAATTTCTACATTTAATACACAATAAAATAGCTGTATTTTTTATAAGTTTAATATATTTAAATTTAAATTTTTGTTTATCGTTCATATTTTCATTCTGTGTAATTTCATACATTTTGCTCAACATTTAGGACCAACTATTTACAGTTATACATTTGCTCTTGAATTTGAAACCACTTTTGGGACCTGAAAATGTGGGGTGGTATGGGGGTTAGATTGTGCTCAAAGATTGGACATTGTCAGTGTAAGTCTCAAATAGTTCCAAAAATGATTGACATGCATCCTTGAATAAACTTCGTTGAGAAATATAATGAAATGCACTATTTTTAAGATATAAATCTTTTTGGTAAATTGGTTGTTGCATTGCCTGGTTTTCCAACAGTTGATGATTTACTGTACAGTACACAAACAAGGCTTTATTGTCTACTGTATGAGAACACTGTAGTGATGCCCCTCAGTTGTACTTTATTATTTATAGATTGCAGTAAAGGTGTTTATGATCATTCAAAATTTCTAATACAAATACTCTATACATGATAGAGTATTGAAGGCTTCCTAAGCATTTATTCAATAATCTGACTCAATTTCTGTTTCATTTTCAAAGAAATTTATACAGCTTATTTCCACATTATCCTTAATTTGGTCCCAAATTTATTCCTCCATTTGATACCTAAAACTTTGCAGTTTAGTATTCTAATATAATAAAAAAAAATTATTTAGCTAAGGAAACACTTGTTCACCACAATAGTGTTTTTTTACAAGGCCATAAAGGCATTGTAAAACCCAACAACAGAAATTAAAACAAAATTGTAAAAATAGACTAATTACAAAAGAAAATTTTACCGGGGACAATAAGTCTTATGTTTTCCCAGATCTTTTGGGGTTTTTGGTATTAAGCTACTGTATCTGAAAAATATTCTTTTTTGCATTGTTTAAGTTTAGAATTAACTTAGTTTCTTTTAGCTCGTTATACATCCCAAAATTGTGTATTGTTTTTCCTGATAGCTTCTGTTTGGATGCATTCCTTTCTTGCATGCATTTCAGCAAGTCTTTGGTTAACCAAGGGCTTTGTTTATGTATCACTCTTCTTTTTCTGACTGGTGCATGTTTGTTGGCCACTTTGAGGAATTTGTTTTCAAAGTCTTATAGGAGCATCATCTACATTTTGTCTAGAAATTTCCATCCAATTTACATTTAATAAATCTAGTTTGAAATTTAATTCGTTAAGGTTTTTGAAGCTCCTACTTGTTTTATAACTGTGATTATTGACAGTTTTCTTTTGTTTACCAATTACAACATATATTATAGAATGATCACTAGACCACTGTGTATTAAAACACTAGCCTTTACTTTCTCTAGATTAGAGGCATACATATATGTCTATCAGGGCTGAGGTATTATTTGTAATTCTTGTTGATTCATTAATTAACAATTTAAGATGATGATTAGACGTAATTTCATTTAACCTGTTAGTGTAACAAGGAGTGTCAGTGATTTAACATCGCAATTCAGATCACCAATAATTACCAGTCCATTATTTGAGTTGACTAGAAGCATGTCTAGTATTTACTTAAAAATGTCAAAT
>NW_022692922.1:2462315-2467556 GCF_011630105.1 Anneissia japonica | reverse complement strand
ATTACTTTTTGTACTTCGCATCTCGCACAATGCGGTCGTTCGGTTAGGCTGAGATATGTTTGTTTAAGTGTCAAAATCTCAGTCAGAATCAGTTTTTTAACAAATTTGAAATAATTCCTATGAAATAATATATTTCACAAGTGTCATTACTAGCAACGGAAAATATCATGTCGGCCGTTTTTATGTGTGATAACAGAACCTAAAATCGAGGTAAGGCAAGGCCTAGCCAGCAGCGTTGGATAGGCTAATGTTTTCGGCGCCTACAATATTTCTTCTCACGACCTATAGCAAAATCAACATGAAAAATTCATCCGCATTTATTTTTTGTGTGGAACACAAAAAATCAAATTTCAGTCTTATTTTACATTTTTTTCATTCTTAGGAATGTCTAAATTCAGTTAAACTAGCAATTCCGTATTATATTTATAAATCTTTGTAACATTATACAAAAATTAGATTTTTCTTAAAAATTGAAATTTTTCCGGGAATGGGGCTTTAATATTCATCATCACCATCCTTTCCTGAAAGCACGTGTGTGCAGACTCCTTCAATAGTTACAGTATTCTACAAAAGAAATTGAAGCCTGCCCTCTAGAGGGAAGTCTCTGTACATAGTTGAATTTCTAATCTGAAGGAGGTGCGTTAGCTGCTGAAAATGGTGTTTCTTAATGTTGGACCACATGTATATTGTACTGTAGTTTATAAAATCTGTGCTTATCCAAAATATTAATTGAACTATGGAACTAAAAATGAATAACCACTCATTACTTTATTATGGTTTATATTATTCTTGTAGATTATCTTTATAAAAACTTTTTTTCAGTGTATTATTCCCTGATAAAATTACGTTACAAAATGATCTCAAACCTGGATGGACAAGTAAGAAAGAATAATTTCTAACATTCCCTCAACAGTCGTATTGTTAGACAATTGAAAACATTGTAGAAATTAAAGTGTAAGTTTATTTGACAGAAATATATTTAAACTATTGAAATGAAATTATATTTTTGTCAGTGTGCTAGCCTTTTAGACCTGTTGTCACACACAATTTTCACTTACTAACCAAAATTTTTTCCAACATCATTGGATGTTTATGAGTCACAGACCCTATGTATGATCAGTGGATGAGTGTTTTTTTCATCTAACCATAAAATAATACTAAGCTGTACTATACAAAGCAATTTATGTGACGTAATTCTTTCAACAGTATGCACCAGTTTCACTGTCTGATTCAGCATCTTCGAAATCTAGCCGACACAGTTGGCGTGGTGATAAACAGAGCGAGAGGTCATTTGTAAGAGGGCAAGAGTCGCAAGATGTAGCAGGACTGCCCGATGAAGCTACAGGTAAGGTTCTTTACAAAAAAATAATCATTATACCATTGTTAAAAACAAAAGCGGTATTCTTGAATGTGCGTGGTGAGCTATACAAAACATGTGTTTGCATTGCTATTATATGGCAGTGAAACTTGGCCTATCAAAGTTGAGGATGCCAACGATTATGCAAAAATGTAATGTCAATGATCCGTTGGATGTGTGGTATGACCTTAAAGGAAAGAAAGTCCAGTGAGGAGCTAAGAAGAATTAGTGTGTATACCTCAATACTGGATGTGATGCGGCAAAGACGTTTACAGTACACTGGTTTGGTCATGCAGAAAGGAGAGATGAAGACAACTGGCTGAGGAGGGTCCCACATCTTGTGTTTACAGTATACTGGTTTGATCATGCAGAAAGGAGAAATGAAGACAACTGGCTGAGGAGGGTCCCACATCTTGTGGTTAATGGTAACAGTGGATGTGGTAGACCCTGCAAAACCTGGGCTCACATGATTACAGATGACCTTTGTGCAAAGGGATTGAAAAAAGAGCTTGCACAGAATCGTGCAGAATGGAAAGCTGCCATCACAAGTACAGTCTAACCCATGCTTGCATGGACTAATAATGGACTCTAAAATGATGATGATGTTGAACCTGGCTCTTTTGGAGTTGGTAACACAATAATTATTTTAAAGATCTTTGTAATAAAATGGAGACCCTAAAACATGAATTGTTGCTTTCAAAGAATACAAAATGGTATCAGCTTCCAGTAGACACAGATCAAAACAATTTCGCTAATTTATAATTCAGTTTAAAGATTTAATGTAATGCTTACATTACTATATTGATTACCCGCCAATTTAATATAAATACTAATAATAAATATATATAATACAGTAACGTCTCTCAATTATGTACTGTCGGAAGAGGGGACTTGTAATTGAGAAATTTCATACAGTAATTCAGAGTTTGATTTTCATATAGCATACTTAGCGCTAAGGCTCTGTGATGTATAAGACTAAGCCTTGCCACTGAGCAAAGATCCTAATGCCACTTACAGGAGCGGCGCTTATTCATGAGAGTTTATTAGCGAGTCGAATGGCCGAGCAGTTAAGGGAGGGGCACCGTAACCATAGCCAACAATAGCAGCACAGGTTCCCGGCCGCCTTGTTCCTAGTTCCGGTGGTGGAACAAGTCTTCTCGGATAAGGACTATAAACCGTTGGGCCAGTGTACACAAATGCTCATGTGCACTTCAAAGAACCAAATATATCTTTCAAAATGAGTAGGGGGTTATTCCGGTGTACTGGTCCATACAGCCCCTGTTGTCTTGTGATGGGATTGCCACTTTGAAGAGTGATTTAGTTCACTGTTTGGCATATCCTTGATCCTATTGCTTAAAGCTGAATAAAAAAAAAATTAGATCAATTGGCATGTGGATCAGGATGTTTACCGTGCAGGACACGCTCATTTTATTAGGACTCCATGGTTCATCAAATGTTGACATGAATGTAAGCGCCTTTGCCACAAGATTATTATCCTATCATCCCCTTTCACAGCCATACCACATGGGATTGAATGATGATTCTTAGGTTTCATCTCCCCTTTATTTGTTATGCTCAATGTAAAGTTCAAAATGTCAACAACAAAATGGCTCCATCACTCAACGAGTTCAACGATATGTCATAAAGATGATTATTAAGAGTGAAAGTCAGTAGTCTGCCATTAATGAGTACATACATATAGGGGATATATTCAACTGGTGCTAGATATGTGGTAAACGTAGTTTAATAACCTTATTGGAAGGATATGATGATATGGATTGCTTTTTAAGCCAACTCAAGCGTACCATCCCGGGGGACCATCCAGTATTCAAAACACTTGGCTTCTATCTACCGAGTCAACAGAAGTGTTAGAATATCATTCTCGTTATATAAACCTATTATAAGTCTCTTATTTAGCTCTTGCCCTGATTAGTCAAAGGCAGAGAGGAATAATTAGATGCCTGATTCTTGGCTGTGTTTGAGATTTTTGGAGACAGAGATTCTGGAATTGGTCTCTAGAATGTAGGGCATAGTAATTAATACCGTATGTTATGATGGATGATTGAGATTTTTAATTAACAAGTAGAAAAGGGTATTCTCCATAATTTAGTTTTCAACCTAGGGAATGCTTAAGTTACAATGTCTTCTAAATATGTATCAGCCTATAACAAAATGATTCAAACTTGACTATAAAATAGTATATGCACTGCTATGCTAAAAAAAACCCTTTTAATTTTAATGACCATAGATTTTTTTGTATAATTTATTGTTTGATAAATTTGTAACATTCATTGAGTTTTACATAATATGTTAGAAAAATTCATACTTTTATCGCAAAATATTGGTATTGTATTATGACTTTAAGTATTTCATCCCCACCAGATTTGTCAGGTTGTAGGTCCTTTCATCCTTAATATAAGGCCACGTAAAATAAAACAATTGGTTAGCATCCCCGCCCGACCGTCGGAAAAGCCCCTGACCTGAATTTTTTTTTTTTTTTTACAAAACACTCAAAAACTCCATCTCCCGAAGGCAATTTATATAGGCCTAGGCTTGTTTGTTGACCATCCGTCCGAACGCCAGCCGACTGGGCTTATCCCTGCAGTTCCATTCCATCATCTAGGCCTAGGCTAGCCTAGTCCTTGCTTCTATCTAGAAAAGGCCTAGTTTTATAGTAGTAGTATAAAAAGAGTGTATTTGTATACACGGTACAGCCGATGCAAAGCATTAAGATTTACTCGGGATTAGGTTTATATTAGCAAACTAAACTCCGATCCGATCTCATGTCGGCCAATCAGCGCGTTGTTATTTCCATCACTTTGGAAGTAGACATCCACAGCACGAAAGAGAAACAAGGAGGAACCGCTCTGTAGTGACCGGAGACAAGACAACAAACATGGCTGCACCCATCAGTTTAAAACTGTGGCATGTTCATTTCTTACCTGTGTGCAATATTTCACGAAAAATAAAATTTTAAAGATAAACTTAATAAAACAAATATTTCACGCTATTTCATAGGTAGGACAGAATAGATAAATTTATTACTGGAAATATAGTGCATGCGTATACAGTATTAGCGATCGAGCCGTTCGGCCGTCTTTTGGACGGCCTACAATTATTTAGGACGGCAACTTTTACTGTGACGGCTTGGCCTAATCAGCTCGGCCTAGCCTAATTGGGCCTGGTCTACCTTTAGCAATTTCTTTATATATTCTTCAAACCTATCGAATGTTACATTAAACTAAAGGTAAATCATATTTACGTTTGATAAAAACAACATTTATTGATTGAATGTACGTTTTCGTACCAATAATCGATGGGGATTACTAACGATGGGCGTGGCCCGCCATCGGCTCAGTGCCACGACCACTGGCTTCCATTTTGGAAAAACAAAATAGGCCGTCTATTTTGTTTTTCTGGCGAAACCCCTGCATGGCATCAATGATGACTGTTGTGTTGTTCCAACAACAAACCCAGTATGGTCCAGTTAATGTCCAACAAACTTAAACACAAAGCATGGAATATTCACATGCTGGTAGTGTACAGTCACATGATGTTTCCAAACAGCTGGTCCAACTAGATGTCAAAGTGTTTCTCAGCATAAACATAGCACATGATACTAGTCAAACTTATTAACATATTCACTATTGAGTATTATCACTATATGTACATACTCAATCACATAAACAATCACAAAAAGTAGTCAATTGTACAAAATGCCAGTTCAAAAATTACGTTTCTGTTTGAATGGACAATGAATTATACGACTATGACAAACTTCAATCTTCTTATTTTGCTGTTGTTATTTTTATTTTTAATGTCACATCCAACAGCAATTGCACTTGCCCCTTAGGATGGAATGCTTTAAACCTGTTATCGATATC
>NW_022692922.1:2439353-2461894 GCF_011630105.1 Anneissia japonica | reverse complement strand
ATAGTTACATGAACATAATCATAGCACAACACAACTTCAGTTCGCCATGTTACTTTCTTTATTTTCCTTGCTCAATCCTCACATGTCATAGAGGGCGGTAAACAGAATATTGTAAAGATGAGGTGTGGTATTATTGCCTAACAATATAAAGGGATTTCAATATGACTGTTATTCATATAGGCAAAGCTTATCTACTTGCTATAGATGAATTACATGATTTCTTGTATCCAATTTTGGCCTCTGTTGTTTTCCTCTTCTTTGTTTTGCTAATTTTCCTTCCGACGCTGGTTTTTCATGTCCTACGAGAAAAAAAAAAAAAAAAAAACCTCCCTCCCTACCATGAAATTTGAAAAAGGATGCTAACCAATTATTTTTTTTTACTTGGCCTAAAAATTTATTTTTAAAAATTCATTTGATCTTCAGGTTGCATGCGGAGGAAACAAAAAAGCAAACGTTATTCAGAACCAGTTTACCTGAGTATCATCGTCATAAACATTATTTGACGTTTTGTGTGTGTAAGAACACAAATTTCTTGGATCACTAATTGAGAGTTTAATGTACAGTATTGTAGTGTAGTTGGATTTATAGTAATTTATACCAAAGATTCAAAGCGCTCGAGGTGTGGTCTACTGTAGCTCGTAAATAACTTGCTTCTTCCCTAAGGGTCTCTTTGTGTGTGAGCTACCTAGAAAACGCTTACTAGCAATTTTTCTTCTGTCCACAACAGGGGCTGTATGGACAAATACACAGGGCAACCCCCTACTCATCTCAAAAGATGTATTGGGTTCTTTAAAGTGCACATGAGGCAGATTGTGGACACTGGGCCTACAGTATATAGTCCTTATGAGAAGACTTGTTCCACAACCAGAACTATCGAATGTGTAGTGTCCATGTAACTAATATCACAGTGATATGCTCCAAGGAATAAATTGACTATGGTACTATGAGTGTCATTTTCTGACTCAAAACCCGTAGAACAAGAAATTGTTTGTCGAAAGTAGTTTAGCTGAGCAGAAACAGTGTGCGCCTTTGGCTTTACCAAGAGGGAATTGGAAATGCAACGATGTATTGAACCAAGCATGTAAACAGGCGGGATATAGAAACTATAAAACTTCAAGTATGATGTCAGAGGAAAGAGTCAGTTTAATTTCTACAATGGTTTATCACTGGCATGTCATCGACCCGTGGGCATCCCGTGAATCTTGCTAAAGGTCTGTCTACAGGTGAGATGAGGACAATAATAATATAAATGTCAGCTGTAGAAGCAAATTAATATATTTGTATTATGAAATTAATGCAGTCAATTGTTGCTAAATTTAATCTAACCAAATCCATCTCGTGGGAGTACACAGGGTGACAAAATACGCCGTTTATAAAGATTTCTAAATTATAGGGTGACAGATAACTGGTATGGTTTGTGTTAATTTAATAACCCTTAGGGCAAGAAGAAAGTCATTTTACACCTTTTGTAGCTGATTAATTATGATTGATCAATGGAAGTGGTTAAATTAGTGAAATTTAGCTTAATTTCTCACAACTTGTGAGAAGTCAGATCTCCTGTGGGATATATTTTTCACATAAGTGAAGATGGACTGATATGATAAGGACACTGAAAAGGTAAAGTGCGATAAAGATAATGTTAAAGATTCAATAAAAATAGGTGATATAATATCTGTGACTCAAATCATTAGGTGTAATTATCAATTTTGTTAGTTCTTTATATAAATTAATTAATAATAATAATAATGCTGATTTTTAGTCAAGTTTCAGTTCCTATATTATTTATTTTATTTATATTAAATAAAAAACCTTGTAATTTACATTAGTGTTAGTTGCTTGGTAGTTACCATTCTAATTTCTCATTTTAGAGTCTGAGGTAAATCTTCTGTTTTACAGTTGATGTTTTTAATTTATTTTGTAGTCTATATAACCTCCATCATCTAAATAATGCTTAATTTATTTTTCATAATAAACTCATTGATTGTTTGCCGGGTGGTTTTTGCTGTTAGAGATAACAAATTAAAAATCCAAAACTACCATATGACTACAATATAGAAATAGTTTAAGTTATGAACCCAACATATTTACAGCACAATAAACTTTCTGATGAGGTCGGTATTTTTCATTCAGGCTATCACTAAACCGCTTTTTTTTATCAGACTAAACACTAACAGACTTGTATCATAAATGTCCAGATACAAATAGTAATAAACAAGGAAGGAACAACGTGACATCATAGTAAAGTTATTGAGCAACTTTATAGTTAGTCATAGAAACACTCCATTCCAGATCCTATGGGCTCAACCAGTGTGTTCAAAAGTTTTTACAGCAGAAAGAGGTCAATAACCTTCAATTACTCTAAGTGGATAAAGTAATCAAATTCATTAAAATGCATCAAAGCTGTTAATCTAGGCAATAATTATACCTGAGAACCTAGGTTATCCGTTATCAAAATTTGATTTTTCCGGCTGTGGCTCACGTCCAATCAACATTTTTTTGTAGACAACAAAGTGATATTTTTAGACTGGTGGTTCAGGTAAAGCTTGGGTTCCATAAAATCGCTACACGCTATCGCCAACATCTTTCGTTGATGGTGATTGGTCAGTTGAATCAGGGAGCCTCCCTGATTGCGTCTGGGACAGCTACTGTACACAATGCAATGATTAAAGAATATGATGTTGCGATAGTGTAGCAATTCTATGGAATCTAAGCTTTATGGGCTAGATTTATCAAACTTCAGGTTTTAAAAATTGTCTTCAACATTTTTTTCCCATGATATCATTCTGAATTCAGATTTATCAGTCATTTTAATATCTGTGCAGCTGTATCTTGGTAAATAAGTTTTACATACTGTAGATGTGTTAATAATTGTCACATTTTTCTAGATTTTTAAATGTGAATCGGGTATTAATTTACAGAACATTACTAGAGTATGCAAGTTGGCAAGTACACTCATCTTTTGAATGACGAATTAATAAATATTAAGCTGAAAGAAATGGTAATCTCAAAGTTGTTGAATGTGTATTCTGGTAATTCTGTTTGTATCGTTAGATTTCAATTAATGAATGTTTATATATCCAAATCAACTGAGTAATAATATTTATTTATTGATTTTTCACTTTTTTTGGAGTGGTTGCTCTAGAGCAGTGCAACATTGCAGATCTAGTCTGAAGGACAAGGGCCCTCTTGAAAATACAAAAATATACATATAATAATAATTTTAAAAAGCCATTACATTAAAAAACACAATTTGGTTTGATTTTAGCTATCCATAATTTTAACTATCTCTTTTATATTATAAATTTGTATTCTTGTCTATTTTATTATAATTTGAAATTTAATTTGAACATTTTTGTTTTAAATAGGATTTGCGCATTATATAAATTAATAAATTATTAAAGTATTGGCAAAATAAAATAAACAATCGACAAAATTTGACAAATTTTGATCAGAAGATATTAAATTTCATTTTTTTTTATTCATCTTCAGAAGACATGACACACAAACATAGATTTCAAAGCAAACATTGCAATATTAAAAAGTGTTTTTTAACATTAAGTAAAGGCAGAAAAAAAGAGAAAAAAATAAATAAAAACATGACAGAAAAAAAAATGAGTCATTACTTAAAATGGAAAAGAAAAACACTTTTCAAACTTAACATTTTTTAACATTTTTTTTTTTTAGTTGTATATGTGACACTGCTTTATTATCCTTAAAAAACATAAACATATGAGATAGATTTGGAGTTTAATTTATAACTTTGGACAAAGGTAATCAAGACAATGAAGTTTCCTTTTTACATTCTACATAATAATATAGAAAAAATGATCACTTCCTATAAACCTTGCACTCGGGTCATTGTGGATTTTCAAAGCACTGAACTATATTATGCCAATATTGTGTTTGGCGTACAGATTTCAATTGAACGTCTACAGTGCATACTGTTGGAGCTTCACACACTAAACAGAGACACAACACTGACTCAACACATGCTTCAATCACTTGTTGGTATATAGCTGTCTTGTTGAGCTGTCGCAACACACAAAGCTGTTCTGCTTGTGTGCAAGGACTATCCACATCCACCAAATATGTGTTGCTGTTAGTACAGTATTAGGCCTACTATTTGGAGATATTGAAAACAACTTTGTTTTTTCTCGGATTTTTATAATCCTTTGAATGAAGATAGTGTTTTACTTCTTGTGGGGATTTTTATAAAATTTCATAAAAGGTAAACTATTATCGTTTACTTTTATTTATGTACTTTATTTTATATATATTTATTTATATTTCTCCCATTATGATTGTGCAGTAATTAAGTACAGTATATATTGTGGTTGAATGATTTTTATAATTAGATTGTTAAAGCAAGCAATATTTTATATATTACTAACAATAATATGAAATTATTTTCCTTTTTGCATAATTTTATGTTTAAATAAGTATTGTTTGTTTTTTGTTTTTTTTTATATTTCCATATCATGTTTCCTGACTTGCATTTTGTTGCTTTCATTTAACTTAAAGAAATATATAAAATTGATATTAGTTTTTGTTCTAGAATATTGTTTTATTTATATTTTATTTGTTTGTTTTCTTTTTTTACTGGGCCATTTATTTTTGCATATGAACATTGTAAGAATAATCTTAAAGGTATTAGGAACTCGATTCTTGTATCTATTTTTAGGAGGGTTTCTTTTTCAATCTGGTATAATTTTCCCACTTTTTGCTATATGATTTTGTATAAAGACTTGATTTTAGTTGTCTTTACTTTACAGTACATACTGTAGTTTTAGAATTAATCTATACTGTACAATAGTTTGGAATCTCAGCATTATATATCGTCGCTCACATCACGAACTAACACAATCAAAGTAGATTGTGTTAGTTCGTGAAATCACAGTAGCGCGTCAAAACGAGCGCGTATTGATTGTCAAGCAATTTTGTATTCTTTACCACACAAAAAGTCCTTAACGACAACAGCGCGTATTTTGACGCGCTTTTTTGATTTCACGAACTAACACAATTGAATTTAATTGTGTTAGTTCGTGATGTGAGCGACGATATCTTCAAGAATATAAGCTAATTTTAGGTTATTGATCTGAAGTATTTTGATTATTTTTTTAAATGTTTACACGTCTTATGTAGTAGGGTAATTTTGTATCAACTTCTAGCTATTCTTGTTAAACTTTTCTAACTTGATTTCCTTTTAAAACTTATTAATATTTCTTGCAACTTATATGTAAATAAAAATCACCTATTGAACATAATTTACACTGTTAATAGGTTGAAAAAAATGTTGGTATTCTGCTTGTTGCCATATAATTAAAATGTGAACAAACATTTTGCCAGACCTACCATTGCACAACAACAGAGCAATGATCGATGCATGGCTAATTCCATCGCAAATTAAATCTAAACAATTGGCAATTTCCCACAAAATTTGTCAGTGAGGGATGTGTTTAATTAAGCTATTTTTATATTTCAACACCGGTGTTCACTGTCAGTATGTATGAGAACTACAGTAAATCATCATGCCGTTTTTGTGTAAATGGAATTGCCTCTGGTAAATAATTACGGGTAAATAATTCAATTGCTTTTTGTAATTGTTATTAACTTTCAATTAAAAATTACAACTATTAAATATCTTCCTCACGAAAAAAAAAAATATACATAAAGTGCTCCTTTGACACATCCCTATAAAGTTGACACCTCTATATTAAATTATGAGAATAATTTCTGCGAAGAAACAAAGGTATATCTTTTAACACTACCAGTCAGCTTCTATTCAGGGGAATCCCCTGTTAGGGGACACTTTCATGGTCCTAAATGTATTCCCTTAATATTGAAGCTGAATGTATTACAGCATAGACCCATTTGTATGGTAATCAAAGAATTTTTTTGTAAAAATTGTTTGTAATTCTACAAAAACTGATGACTGGATGAAAATGGGTAAACTCATTTGGTCTGTTCATGACCAAATTCAATGTTCCAAATACTTTTATTTTCTATTGCGCTAAACTTCGCTACAATATTTTCTCGATAACAAGAAATTATGTACTCAAACTCTACTGCCCTCTCAGAAATATGTGTATGAATTGTTTGCAAATCATAATATTTTTTGACAGTCGAAAATTGCTGACCTCAATCTTGCTTTTACGTGCGCTCCAATTAATAATTCTAAGCTAAGACAATGCTAGCATGATAAATAACCTAAGTTGCTTGCTTAGGTTCACCTTAACCTTTTGACTTGAGATATTTTTTAAGCTGAGATTGATAAGGTTGCCAGGTTTGGAAACATTATTTTGTAAACAACATTAGGCGAGCTTGGCGGCTAATTGCCGAAAATCTCAATTTATGTTGTTTTCAGAGTTGACACTAATCAGGGCTTCTTCATCTAATGATAAAATAAATAACAGCCTTCATCATTCAAAATTTAAGATCAAATTCAATTACAGAGTTAATCTATGTATTATTGGTTTTATTAATAATATATTTATTGAGAATTATCATTTCCTTGTAAATTGATAACAAGGACATACTTATATCTTGATTTTGTTTTTAAATATCAGGAAAATGGGTGTTTAGGGTTTGGATTGCTTGCTGTTGGTATGTTCATCACCATTAAACATAGTTTAATGTTTTCAAAGTATTTTTTAGTTTGAGAACCATTGTAAATATGACACAACAGAAATATAAAAAAAAAAGAAAACCGATAGAAAATTATTGATTATCATCATTGAATATACGTAAAGGAAGACACATGTTTGAAAACAAATTTTCTTTTGCAATTTGTATCGCGATAGGTATTTGTATTTGCATTAATATATTTTTGGTTTATTTAACAAGTTTTTGCTTAAAAATGTTATTAACTTATTGTTATTTCCATTGGTTTTTTTTTTTTTTTTTATATTTAAGGTGTGGAAGTTTTAAGCATTACTAATACACAGCCTGTGTCAGTTCCAAGTGCTAAAGAAGAAGAGGGTGCTTCTAGGAACGATACTCGCTCATCTACTCCAGATTCAACATTGGTAAGATATTTACATTTATCTTTGTAATATAGAAACATTTATAATAAACAAAAAGAATGAAATATTGTGTTGGTAGGTTTTTCAAACTGTCAAAAAACAGTTTAATTTTGTTTACTTTTAATCTTTTAATTATTGTTATTTTGTTAGTTTTACAGGTTTCAGAATTGAAATGCAGCTAAAAAAATAATAAAATTATTCCCAGTATAAGAATGAATTCTGAGGCAAAGAATAAGAGCTGATCCTAAAGTTTTAATATTGATTGATCCTTGCCAGTGTCATCCCTTTCCTATTTGCTTTCCAATTTGGAACTACGTCTGTGTCTCATTAATTACTTTTAATTGATAAACATATTCACTAATTTTACAGTACATGTTTAATTCTCCAGTCGATACTTGTCGGAACATTTCATTTCAAAGAGAGTAATGTACCCTGTATGTGGTTAGTGGCCCATGTAGAAATCTCGGTTTTCCAAGTGGCCATTTATAAGTTCATTCATATGGGCATATTTTATTCCTAATGATCTTGGCATTAAGCGCTCACACACTGAGTGCGAACAAATTAATATTTTCAATTAATGGCGTTGATCAACATAAATACAAAATATCTGAAATTTTTTGGTTAAATTTATATTAACATCCAAAAGCTTCACTGCATATACAGTAGAATAGGATAAGTAAGAATAATGCATCTTGAAGAATGATCCTGTAATGATAATGAGAAATAGTGATTTTAATGAATGTTAAAAATAATAATAAATAAATATATTGAATTTTGTATGCATCAAATTGTTGTCAGTGTTGTAGTGCTATGACGGTAGAAGAGAAAAGGAACAGGAAGTGCTGTGATTGATGATACAGATACTTACACAATATTTCTTATAAATCTCATTTACCCTTAATCACTAACTATTGTACAGCAACCATATACTATATGGTTGCTGTACAATTTCAAGTTGATGGATGGAGGAATTTATTTTTATACCTAAGGTATAAAAATAAATCGGGTGATGTTGTCAGAACAATGATTCTGACATAATTTTTCAAAATGGGTTACTTTGTTGGAAAGTAGGGGTGACACATTAAAAATTACCTTGAATGCTCCACAAAGTAAACAAATATCATTATTGTTGATGATAGGTAGTTTATTATTAGGCCTACTGTCTTGTTGGTAATTCCTCATTTCCATGTCATTTGATACTTTTCATATTCTTTTACAATTTCTTTCTGTAGCATTTCAAAATACTCAGCTTAACATCCTCAGCAGTGAACTTAGTAAATGCTAGGGCTGATCTCGTGGGAGCCCTGGCTAAATTAATTACTTCTCAAACAAATTAGAAATGCCATGTACTTCTCAATTTGTCAGCATTTGCAGTATCCATGTCTCTGCAGAGTGCTACTGCTTAACAAAATTCCAGAAACAACATAGATTTTTGAGAAACCTAATTGTTACATTATATAATGGAAATATAATCAGGATGGTTAAATTAATCAATCAATTAAAAATGTAATTGGTTTTCAACAAATTTACTTTCTGAATTTCCTTAGCATGTACCTTTTTGAAAAAAGCTTTTAAATATAAGTTCTCTTTACACTCTGAAGCTAAAATAGCTGTTGTCAGTGGTAGCACAATCTCTTCAACGTCGTATTAAATTGGTTGATTTTGATTGTGGAATAGACAACCCAATTTTTTAACTATTGTGGTACATTTTGCAGTATAAAACAACTGAATGTGGTTTATTGTTATTAAACTATTATATTTGACATTTCCTCATTTAATTTTTTCCCCTAAAGCGAAATCCTTCCTTGCTTTAACACTGATGTAATGCCAGCTTTTCAGCTTCATCACTAGTTAATATATAGCCCTTGACAATGTGGTACTGCAAGATATGTATGTGTGTAATGTCTACAACTTATCATATTGCTAATAATCATTATTGATTCTCCGCAGGAATTAGAAACTTTGGAAAGTGATTTTAGAAAACAAGAAGAAATAATGAACAGTCTGGCCAGTAATTTACCAGTAAGTATGTTCTTATTTGATAAATATTGGTGGTAGTCACACTGTCCTACAGCGAAAATTCAGTATTTTATAAACTAATTTCAGTTTGGAATTGTGCAAACATTAAATGGCCTAATTCATCAAATTTGTGTTTTATTATGAACAATTAAATTCAGTTGTTGAATTGCAAAATATATTTTAAAAAAAGGGATGCTTTGCCAATTAAACATATATATACCTTTCCCTTCATGTTACTTGCTGATAGTTTTAAATTATTGAATATACTGATTTGTTTGTTTGAAAGCTATATCTTTTATATGACTTTTAATATGTCCTTTTCAATCATACCATATGATATATGGTATTTCAAAATATTAATATCTTGATATTTTTTGTTGTAATTATTAGTGTTTTTTTATTCATTAATCATAGTATTTAAGGTCACAGATCTTCAAAAAAAAATTGTTAGTGCTTCATTGAGCAAGGTTTAATTTTTGAGCAATTAAATTGCTTTTCCTTGTTTGTCAAAATAGGATTATGCATGCACCTGAACCTGTTGTTTTAGACATTTGAAGCAAGTAAAGATGGGACATATTTTTAAAAAATTCAACTTAAGTACCAAATGACCTGCCAAATAGCAAACATAATCACTTTTCTAAGGTGGCAATCCCTTCATTGATAAACATGATACTGTGCACAAACGGTGCTCTACACAGAAGACTCCCAATATGAGGCTTAGGAGTGGAGTTGTTTTGGTTTTGAGAAAAATAAATCCTGTTTCCAGGACAGGAATTGAACCCATGATCCTGGATTGCAAGGCAAGCTCCTAAACCAGTAGGCTATTCAATTCATCTATCCAAGAAGTAACACTGTTGGGAATGGTTTATGATATTGATGAAGAATTATGTTGATAATATGAAGAAAGCTTGAATTAAACCATTATCAATTTGTGATCAGTCATTACATGCCAATTTACAGTACCATAACATGACATTGATTTCATGTATTTATATTATTACTCTTTATTTTATTTATTTATTTACTAAATTATCTATTGAATGATGGATTAGTTAATCAGTTGCTTAATGATTGGACACATACTTGATTAATTTATTTATTGATTATTGATTGATTACTGTATTTATTTTTTCTTCTTAATTTTTTTCCCTTTTATTTCTTTATTTAGAAAATGGGGCACCATAGTTTAAGCTGTATTTTGCTTGTTTGTGGTTGTCCTATTCCATTTCATTTAATTTGATGCATTTGAATTGTACTGTTTTATGTTACTTGATTTGGAATAAATTACTTTTAAATTGAATTGAAGTTAATTCATTATTTTTGATGTGAGAAACTAGATCAAATTTTAAAAAACTAGGAAGTTCATTTAATATGTTTTTGTTCTGTCATTCCAAATTCTTCAGTCATTGCAAAATGTGTATGATGCTAGACACAAGACAAACTACTCTTTAACCAATGTTGTGTAGTTATATGGGAATTTGTCACTCATGCAACATCTATGTTTGATAATTATCTTCTTGTTAATTTAATTACAGAATATCACATTAGCACGCGACAAATGTGGTTTAACGCCAGTAAACTTTTTGGAACAGAAAGACAGGTCAAAGGTCCGTTCGTTGGCGCTCATAGAGTTAACGTCATTATTTGATAAATATGGCCTGCCCCTCCCACATGCAAGGAAACAGAACAGAAAGAAGACAAAAGGTAGGAAATAGTTTGAGATTTGCAATAATTTGACTCGTGGAAATCAGTACAACAACTTTTAAAAAGCAGGTCAGTGGTGGATTCATCGGGGAGGGGGAAATTGGCGCAATTATCCTTTCTCCCTTCCCATCACTAGAAATTCAACCTAATAAGGAAATATATTGAAAAAATTCTTTTTTGTTTTTCATATACTATCATGTAAAATAAATTTTCATCGATGATACATATTTCAGTTCAGTTTCAGTATCTTTGTATAAAATATACAATATAATTTACAATAAACTATAAAATATACTAACATAAGACAAAAAAATAATCACAAATAATTAAAATTTAGTAAGGATAGAAAACCAAAGAATTAGTTCATTCAACTCTATTACTGAAAAGCCTTCCCAGTTCTGCCCCTTCTGGCGACAGGAAAACGTTATCTGTTCAGCCAGATACATCCTTGATAAAAGTATAATTTTTTTTTTATGTTTAAGATAGTTTATTTATTTATATTATTTTTTAAATTTATGTATTATTTAAACTGGGAAGACAGTTTACTTTATGAGCTAGGATTGTTATGATGTTTTTGGAAGTAGAGCTTAAGGACTAAGCCTTGAAGATTTCATAGTTAGTTAAAATCATTAGACAAATTTAGAAACACTTACTACCAGCTTCCACAAGTCCGGAACAGAATAAATTTAAAGTTCCAAAAAGGATTCAGATAAGCCTTTACTTGATTGACATTTAAAGCAATAGTCACAATTATTGATAGACACATCTTCACAGTTAAAACTTTGTGATTAGAAAGAATTAAAAAACTTTAATTGATGATTTTTGCTTGTCTCTGGATGAGAAATCGCCAACTGTGGCTTTTTATAAATTAAATAAGGCAAATTAGGCCCGTTAATCAAATATACACACATTTGTCTTATTTTGTTAAAGTTAATTGGCTTTGGATTTTGTGTTGGTAAATATTGATGGATATACACTAATTCATTTACAGTGCATATTCTTCCTCTGCAGAGGCCATTGCTGGGGACTTCTCGGGGTGGGGATTCTCATGTATTGTCTGCTAGAAACGTAAATATTGGAATGGTACAGTCATCGTAATCTGTACCACAGACTTTCCATGACATGGACAATGCGGAGGAGGGGTGGTGAGGAAACCATGTAGGTCCCCAGCAATGTCGTCCTTTTGTAAACTTCTCATTGAATTTGTCTATACAAAAAAGCACTTTATTGACAATTTGTCTTTTTTTGAGTTTGTTTTTAATAGTCTTTTGATTTGTATCATACTGTTTGTTGACTTTTTGCGCTATTGTAAGATACACCTAAGCCAAATATTGGTTTTTTGTTGATGTTATGTTTGTCTTTTGATTTATTTTAAAGTGTCTTCCTTCAGAATTTCTTATTTGTCTTTGACTTGAACATCATCATCCAACTGTTGCTTTTGTGTTAGATAAGCACAACTTAACATGATACTCAATTATATGAGGGTATTTTTAACCATTTAAAAAAAATCGTCTTTTGATGTATATGTGGTAAATATTGATGTTTTGAGACTACAGAGCAGCTTTGGCATTTACACACTATGTTATTTATATGTGTGTGTCTATTTTGAAGAATTATTATATTTTTGCTGCATGCTTTGGAAGAAAAATGACAATCAAACAGTTGGTTTCATGGAACATCAGCCCAATTTTGTCTTGTCAATCAATATATATATTTGTGTATTTTGTGTATAATTGGCTTTGGACGTTTAAATGGCAAATATAAATTGATATATTGAATGATAAAAAAGATGTTTTTTTGACATTTTCATTTAATTATTACCAGTAATATTTCCATTAACTTCTTCCATGTTTCTTGAAATTGTTAAAAAATTTTTTTTTTTAGCTTCTTTATAATGATTTGACTCTACAAAATGTATACTGTGTAATAATATGGAGATGATTTACCACCGGAAATCGTGTTATTCTTGTCTAGGAGGCTTATTATTGCAAGAAATTAACTTTAATTACATATAAGCAGTGTTTTGTGCAGGGCAGAAATTGCCTATTTAATATTGCCAATTTTAAAACGACATTACTTGTCATTGTCAATTAAATCAAACATTAAATTTCCAGGTTAGAACCTGCTTCGTATAAAAATATAATTTGTAAATGGAATGAGGGGTGTAATTTTCTATAAATTGTGGTAAAGTGTCAGTGTTCCTTTATGTGTTTTTTTTTTCATGTTGGTGCACTTTTCTGTGACATAGTGATCCCTAAATAAGAACCGCATCTCCTGAAAAAGGTGAAACTTTCTGACGAAGTATCCGAGAGGGCTTCAAGTCACCAGCCATGATATACTGTATAGAAATTTTAGTTTATTTATTTTCATAATTGCCACTAACAGGCTGGTATCAAATTCATAAACACTCCAATGTCCAACAGGCTATATTGCACACGGTATCAACGGCTTAAACGTCTCATCCGAAAGACGGTGCACTATCGTAACTTGTATTCGAGCCCTCCGGCTGAAACACAAGCAGAGCAGTGATAGGAATTGAACCAGGGACCTAGAGATATCCACGGTTCTGCGCACACACTGGCTACCACCAGTTCTCCCAACTAAGCTAAGCTGCTCTGAGGAAAAATACATATGATCATAATGACAGATATAGAATCCTAGCATGTTGATTGACTGACATTTTTATCTTGTAAACATCTTGAAGCACATTGTTTTAATTTATTTATATAATTTTTTTTAAATAATTGTGCATTGATCCTCTGATTAACTAGCAATCTATGTTTATTTATTGTCTTTTCTTCTTTTTTTTTCAGAACAAGGAATTTTCGGTGTGCCACTGAATGTCTTAGTAGAAAATGATAAAAAACTGAAACCAAATGTTAGGGTACCACTATTTTTACAACAGGTATGTCAGCTGTTAGTAGTATTCAATTGTATGGATGTTATTTTAACCCAATTATTCTATTGATCGGCTATATATGGTGCTTATTTTTTTGACAGTGTGTCTTTAGCGCTGACCAGACTATCAAACTTGTGTATGCCCATATATATTCATGATGCACCTATATATGGTCATGATGTGATGTCATCATGACCATATTTAGACGTCACATGCTTTTGTCAAATAGAATTTGATTTTCTCGACAGGGCTTTCAAACAAACAAAACAGCTAGCTACAAATTGAAGGGTGTGTCAAAACATAGTGCACAATATATTCATAATAAAGTAAAAGGTACATCCAAACCAAATTAAAAAAGATGATTTCAATTCAAAACCATATTTCATGGTTAAATGTAGTTCACATATAAGTTGAACTTTCATTTTTGCCTGATATTTTTACAACAAAAAACGTTTATTAAGTGGCCAAAAGACGGATGTATCTTTGGTGCATCTTCCGGTCAGTTTTCAGTGACACAGTACTGATGCATTCAATAACAGGATTCAAACTCCAACTCGTATAATTGGACCCACCTTGAATATATACATGTTAGACATGTGTTTGTCTTTGTTTGCTTAGCTCAGGCTAATAGGAGGAAGTTCAAAATCACAACACTTTCTGTAGAAAGTTAAAAATCATTTCTAACCATCACAAATTCAAGTATCAGACTCTTCTACCTTAAGCTTTTATTGTAAGTTCTTACAAAAAATGGTACAATATATCAGGCCAATGACCAGAAGGGTTTTTCGAGCAAACACCTTTATGATACTACTGTCCCTTTGCATAAAAAATCATCAAAATGAGGATAAAATTCACCAATTCCTATGCCTAGCTTGAGAAAACCTTTCCCCAACCTCCAACTTCTGGGCACTACCAGTGCATCTAAGCCCCTCCCCCTTCATCCCATGAACCTTTGGCTCTCATGCTCTCATAGGAACCCCCTCAAAGAATCCCTATTGTTACTGGACTCATAAATTCATGAGGGTTATGTGGATAAAGCAGATAAAAATAATAATTTTTTTCCACTACCTGTCCTCTTCATGTAATTTGCAAAATTGAAAACCTTGATCACCTGAATACAAACTACCAACAGGTTTTTTTTTTTTTCGAGATGTCAATATTATTACGTTTTTCAAGGATGTTATTTTTTCTAATGACGTTTTGAATTTCACGGCGGATATGGACGATTAGCTGATGTGCAGTCGAATAGTGCTTTAAACCCAGTTTCTAGGACAATCCGTTTCCATGTTACGAAATTTGATATAACCATACTGACATTACAGATTTTGTTTCAAAATGAATGGAGACATTTCTACTTTTTTTAAAGTATACATAGTGACAATTTTAAATTGAATTATATTATTATTTGAAATTCAAAAAATTATTCTACTAAAAACGTCACTTTAGTAAAGCACTGTATTCATTTTGTCCTCATGAACTGCAAGTATACACTTTCGTGTAATATAACTATGTTAAATTTTAGAAATTTATCAGTAGTTTTATGTTAATTTTTTATAAAGCCTGTGTGAAAAATGTTCATTTCCTATTAAACTCTCTCTCTCTCGATTAGTAAAATCGCAGTTTGAAATAATGCAAAATTATATTTAATTTGCAATTAATTCCTACCCTGCTGTCAATATATAAATTTTGCTTGATCATCGAAGTGATAGCCTGTGTCTGAAAGTCAGCCCATGGTCGTTTAATTACGAACAATGCACAGGAGACATTTAAATGCTTAAACAACTGGAACTGTAACAGCTAATTATTGGAGAGTAGCTTTTGCACAAATTGTGAAACTCATGGTTAGCACTGAGGATGCTGAACTGTCAGAGTATCTAGTTCATTCTACTTCTTGCCAACTGTTTCACAAATTCTTATGCTGTACTTGCTAAACTGAAGTTGGAGATAACTGTGTAGACTGGTGGAATGGGAAAGGATTTGCACTTGGTACAGTAAGGAGTAGGAATGGATGAAGAGCCCCAAGATTCCCCAGAAGACTATAGCCCCAACTTCAACCCCTGTGCAGACTATCAAATTTATTTTTTTTTAAAAAGAAACAAGTGGCATGTCTAAATGTGGTCATGATGACATATTATGACCATATATAGGCACATCATGACTAAATATGGCCATAGAACAGTCAAAGAAAATGTGATAATCTGGACAGAGCATAGGCTTTATGATCCACTTGCTCACTAGTTTTAGGTAACATTCTGTCTTTTAAACCCTATGGGTCAGGTGGTTTGGCAAAGCTGTCTCCATTCTGTTTCCTAACCTTGTTGTTGGAGGTGAACCACATACTGTACTCACTCTCAGCCAGTAGCCATGGTTAGGTCCTAGATTGTGTTGTTGACGCTTTGTAAAGTGGCTCAGGATATGATAAAGCACTAGGTGCAAGCATTTTATGGGTTTAAAATTTGATTTTACCTGTGGGTTGTGTCAAAGGCATTCTTTGAAGTGAAAGCATCAAACAAAATTGTTTTAAGATATGTGAGCATTTGTGACAAAATGAGTTTTGTGGTACGATATTGAAAAATGAGTTATCAATATATTTAGATAGATAAATATATAACCTTTATTTTGGTTTTTAAATCATGTTTCTAGGTTGAGTAAAACCAGAGTAAAATCATTTTAAAGTTCAGTTGTCTAAAAAAGACAAAATTGCATCTAAAGAAACTGATAAATTTTGTGGTGGTTTTCATATCTCATTTAAAAAATAGCTTTAGAAAATGTGCCTCAAAAACATGATTACCTTAGGTAATTTAATTTGGAAATTTTGCTACTATGAAATATACATATTAAACTTATCAGAAAAATTGAAACCTAATTTTTATCAAAATATCACTTCAGATATTCATTTTGTCACGACAGCTCACATATAACAAAACAAAATGAGAAAATTGAAATTTATATTGAGCATGTAGACTTGCTTTAAGATAAAAAATATAATACTGTAGATAGATGTTTTGATATTTTGGTGGTGGAAAAGAATTTGTTTTGGACAAAAATTCTTGCTTGGAGGAATTAAAATGATCCAGTGAAAATACTTATAAGGCAAAAATCTGTAACAAATTACAAGAAGTGTGTTGTATTTTTATTGTTCCTGGGTTCACGTATTTTGTGAAGAATTAAACTTGTTGTGGTGTGTACATGATTATGCCTGCTTTGCATCGCTTCAGCCCAGGATGTATATATTTGAAAACGTAGCCAGAAGTAAACGAAGATAAACTGCTTGACAATCTCATATCCCAATTCAATTATTAATTTTGACATATTCTCATTAAACCAAAACAATGGTAAAAACACATTCTAATATTCATTCCTCTTTATTTTTGTCACATATAAAATAATATGTAAGAAAATTTGACAAAATTACAAATGTTAAAAAAAAAGATAAAAAATTAGAATGTTGTCGCTTTAAAAGGTTGTTTTTCAGTGGTCTTCGTTTGCCATAATTTTTAATGCAATTATTTTATCAAAGTTGATGAAGTGTAAAATTTTAAGCCATCCTTCAATGAAGCAGAATCTTCATGAATTTATTGTGTGTTGAAAGATTTTATGAGTAGAAAATTTTAGATTATATGATTATTCAGTTCATTGATTTTTATCTTAAATTGGAAGTCTGGCAAATTTACAGACTATTGTTCTCAGCTTCAGCTTAATTTCAAAAATTTAATGTCAATAACTTATTTTTTTTTTTCAATTTTGCTCAAGAAAAAGAGAGAGTAGTGAAAGCCAAGAATACATACACTCTACTATAAGTTATATAACCATAAGGTAATTTCACCAGAACAGAGTGTAAAATGGTACAGTAAAACATCCATTTTACGAACAAATTTTACGAATGACCTACAAAAGTGATCATCAACAAACGAAACGTCAAAAAGTCATATTTTTAAAGTAATAAAGCAGCATTGCCACATGGGGTGGGAGAAGGGAGATGACCCCTCAATGGCAGCAAATTAGTAAGTAAGTAATTTAAAATACTAAAAATGACCATTAAGTTTTCATTGGATAGGGATTTAGTTCCACATTCTAGAAAGTATTTCTGCATTCGCATTTATCGCAACCGATTCCTCTATGCTGAAAACTAGCCTACGCACCTGAGCATATTATTCTTGATAAAAATATGTTTGTTGTATTGTTTTTTAAATACTTAAGTTTGTTAGCGCTGACAATTATTCTACTATTATAACTCCTTGATTATTCCAATCCCCAATACAACAATTACATTAAGTGTTTAATCTAGCCGAATTAGGCCCCATAAATTTATCACAGTATTTGTGTTATCTTAATACTGTATGACGTCAGCATTCCTCATTATGTCTCTTTGGTTGAATGACCCGACTCCCACACACGCCTTGTTAACATGATCAGTCTACCCTAGACAAGTTTGTGCTCAGCGTGATACCACAAACAAACTGATGATGATATTGTTATCATTTATGTTCGGGTGAATGACTTGATTCTCATGTGTGGCTTATTCAACATCACTCCTCATTACGTTGATTATATAATTATGTAACACTCAGGCATATCGATCGCACATAACCATCGGCAAAATACAAAGGTACACAAAAAGATACATAATCCAGTTAACAAACTTTTCAATTTACGAATAACCCTTGGTAACAAGGGGTATGTAAAATGGACGTTTTTTGTTGATATAAGATTGTAAAGTTTGTCTATGATATACAGTCATATCATAGACAAACTTTACGATCTTATATCAACTTGCATCAACCAATTACAAATCATACATGACAGGTTAGGTGGGAGAAGCAGGCAAAGTATTAAACATAAATCATTAATAATTTCGAACAACCTTTCATCAAACCCATCCGCTTGCTCCAAAGATGGATCCAATATGTATTTTCAGGCACCCATCTGTTCTTTGTTAAAACATCATCAAAAGCTTCATCACAATACACTCAAAATTAGCTTTGCTAATTAAAGTTGTTTTTTTTTCTGGTATTGGCTGTGTAGAGGTACTGGGAAGCAGCCGTCATATTCAATATCCTCTGCCCATTTTTAAAGAGAGAGCACTGTAAGATTTCAAGATCTGAGACTAAAAAACATATAGCAATTTTTACTTGGATTTAATGCTACTTTGTATATGCTAACTGTGTAGTTACCACTATACTTTAGTGCTACTGTGCTTTGGTGCTACATTGTTGTCATTGGAATATTTAGAAGTCTTAACAGATACCCAAATACTACTCAGATACTTTGGTCTATATGTAACATACCATACAAAGAGTTGTTTCCCATTGGAAACATGATGGAGAGTGAGTAGAACAATTGGATAGTGGGAAGGGGGTACTAGCAGGAGAATTGAGATATGCAATATTGATGAACATTTTTCTGGAAGTGGGGAATCTATGCCCTCCCTTACACTTTCCTTTAGGTTAGCCTAACACCATTGGTTTTAGTGATATTCCATTTTATATTGGCTTGAGAATGGAATAGAGGCAATCAGATTTCTAAAAAGAAACTCTTTTAAAATAAACTTTAAAATGCCATTATTGTATTTGACTGGAATCTTGTCCTCAACTCTGTAAAAGGCTCAAATATGTATATCTGATTTCAAACGTGACTGAGATTCCTAAACTTTATTAGACAGAAACATTTAATGAAGACCCACCATTTCCCTTGTGATATTTTTAACCGATGGACTGTCGATCCTGTGGTGCATGTTTCCTTGATAAGCAGCCTTAATCACTAAAAGACACAGATAAACAGGGTCTTCCCTTTTTGATACAATCAATCTTTAATGTGGGTTGCAAGTTGCCTGCGGTGTAATTCAGCTCAAAGGCCCAATCTAATTGATATTACCACAGATCACATAACACCTGTACTAGGTTACTTGTTTTTGACCTGCTCATGCTTTATGATCAGACCAAATAAGTTTATAATGTAAGGTGGTTTACGTTCTAGCTGAGTCATTTTTCTAATAGATGTGTTTGTAAGAAAACAGAGGACCTCGTTAATGTGTCATCCTTGAAAATTTTAATATCCTGAGTTTGCTTGGTTATGTTGTAGTGCCTATATACCATCATGTTACTGAATGCTAGATGTACTATGCAGGCATCAACATATGCACATGAGAGCGACCTTTTATATGAGCACTCAAGCACCAGTAACTGAACACAGAGGCGTTCAGTGATATACAGTACTTGAGAGCTAGTTAATAAAGGCGAGACTTGTTCAGCAAACCCGCCGCCCTGAAAATATGGAAATTTGGGAAAAAAATAGTTTTTCTTTATTTTTATTATGCCCGCCACTGTCTTGAAATCTGCAAAAATAACATGTTTATATTTCTCCCTAGTTATATAAATTTAAAGCATTTATTCCTCCCATTACTACACTGTTTACATTCACCAATAAAATTTTATTTTTATTTTCTTCTCCGTCTATATTTTGGCAATGGCAAAATTATTTGCTAAATCAGAAAACAAAATTTTATTTTGATTTTTTTCCGTCCTCCTCTGACGATCTTCTTAAAAAAATAAGTTTGCTAAACAAGATATAAAAAACCTCTTACCTTAAACATGAGACCAAATAACAGTGACCTACTTAAGCACATGAGAGCCAGTTACAATGACCTACATTGAGCACACAGAGCAATCAGTGACCTACTTGACAATGTAAAAGCCAATCATAGTGGCTTACAAGAACAAGTAAATCCACTACAAGAGCATAGAGCCAGTTTTTAATGACCTAGATATATGTGTGAGCCAGTTTCAGTGACCTATGACCATGTGAGAGCCAGTGACAGTGAAGCATGTAAGAGCAAATTACAATAACCCTCCAATGCAGTAACATACATGAGCATGCGAAGAGCCATGCAGTAACATGAAATAACCTACACGAGCATGTGAGAGCCAGTTACAGAGAACTACATAAGCATGATGTGAGAACTAGTTATATTATACAGTATGACCTACATGAGCCTGTGAGAACCAGGTTCAATGTCTTACATGAGTATGTGAGACCTAGTTACAGTGACCTACATGAGCATGCAAGAACCAGTTACAGACAATTACATGAGTATGTGAGAACCAGTAACAGTGACCTACATAAGCATGTTAGAGCCAGTTATTTTATACAATATGACCTATATGAGCCTGTGAGAACCAGGTTCAATGACTTACATGAGCATGTGAGACCTAGTTACAGTGACCTTCATGAGCATGCAAGAACAAGTTACGGACAATTACATGAGTATGTGAGAACCAGTTACAGTGACCTGCATAAGCATGTGAGAGCCAGTTAAGTGACCTACATAACCAGTGAGGACGAGTGACTGACAGTTTATTATGAAAGTTAATTTCATTTATCTACATAAAAGCACATGAAAGCAAATTTAACATGTAAAATGACACACATCACTCAACTGTTTAAAGAGATGCAGGGTAACAATTTTAATCTTTGTGGCATGTTTACTATATTTTTTTTTTTTCTTTCCAGTTAATTTCCAAACTAGACGAAAAGGCTTTAAAAGATGAGGGCGTTCTTCGTGTTCCAGGGTCAGCAGTTAGAATTAAGGTACAGTACTGTTATTCATACCTTTAAACAGAATACCAACAAAATTAGTAACCTGAAGGAACAATTATTAGAGAAAATTTTTTTTAATGCATTTATTCAAATATATCGCATGCATGCAAATTATATGCAGAAAGTCACATCAGTATGTAAATTTTTATTGATTCCTCCATTCAAACAAATAGTTTCTTAAAATCAATAGTAGAATCACTTAAGATGTGATAAGCAGAAGATATATAATGATATTCATTTATCATTCTTCAAATAGCATTAATGTATTATGATCTTTATATCTGTGATCTTACATGTATCTTACACCTGCCATATCTCACGCATAACGTGTGAGTCTCATGCATGAATATCCACATTTTACATCTCGCGCCTATGTTGTATTATCTCACACATAAAAGTTTTATAAAAAAGAAAATGTATAGCCTGATTATACCCTAAAATTCATAGAAATGAAGTGAATTCATCATTAAAATGTGATTAAAGGCCAAATGATGACTTGCTTAAGTTAGAGTGTGCTCTATTTAATGATTTTTACATAGAGGATGCCATATATACAAATTTTAATTTTTTTTTTTGTCTCGTGCGTTAGACGCAAACAAAGTTAATAGGTATAGTATCTGTAAAGCCATTTCGTTGAATTGTGAGAACATGTCAACACACTCTACTTATCCTCAACCTAGTAAATTAGCGACAATGTTTCTTGACCTAAATAAACAGTCAAAGAAAATTGCTTAACCAGTAAAGAGATACAGGAATGAAAAATTGCAATTATTCGATTAATTCCCAATGCACTGGAGCAGGGAATAACAACTAATGACTGGATCAACATTTTAAGAAATAGTTCTCAGCACACCTGTGCTCACTGCAAGGTGCTAATTTTTCCCCGCAGTTTAAGAGCGGTTTTTCAAGGGTATTTGATATTTATTCATAATGATGAACACATTGAGATGTGGACTGTGTGTTACTATGTGGTTCCTCGTACTCGATGGATTTACCATTCAAATTGATGGTTTCCGTATTGCAGGCTGTATTAAATTTATCAATTTGTGAGGTTTCCTCTGTTGTTTCATATGCATGAATTTTGTTTGGATGTTAGAAAAAGTCACATGACTTAATGACAAATACCAATAAGAATTTCTATAACTTGGAAGTCTTGCTGCTTTTATATAGAAAATTAGTTTATTTGTTTTTTTGGGTTTTTTTTTAATGGCAAAAAAATTCCCCATATTTTGAATATATTTTTTGTTTATTGACTGTCACTCCATTAGTTGATTATAATATCACATATAACTTAATTTAAC
>NW_022692922.1:2416536-2439164 GCF_011630105.1 Anneissia japonica | reverse complement strand
TCCTATGGGTTGTAAGTATATAATTCAAGTTTTTTTTTCCCCATTATACATAGTGCTTTTCAAATTCAAAATAGGCTTGAAATTTTGGAAGTCTGACAGTATTTAAAAGATAATACAGTATATACAGTATGGAACAAAAACTAATAACCATACAGACAGCTATGGAATGGAGAATGCTCAACATTTCATTACGTGACAAGGTGAGCCACATCATCATTAGAAAACAAACAATGGTAGATATCATTGAGAAGATCAAGGAAATGAAGTGGAGATGGACAAAAAGACTCACGGAATGGCAGCCTCGGTCAGAGAAAAGGAGGAGAGGAAGGCAAAATAGAAGATGGAGAGACGAAATAACCACATAAATAAAAATGACAACAAGCAACAGAGCAGCAGCAGACACTGGAAATTGCTTCAGGAAGGCTTCATCCAGCAGTGGATGATCACAGCCTAAACACCACACACTATACAATATTATAAAACAGAGAATATTGTATTGTAATTTTGAACACCCAGTGCTCCTTTTCTTACACCTTGAGAATAACAACATAAGGTAATATATGGGTAGATGGATGAACAATTGAATGAATGAATGGATGGACAGATGAACGAATGAAGAGTAGATACTGTAGATGTTTTATATAGTAATAGGGATAATAATATGAACAACAATGAATTGTTAGAAATATATTTATATGTTTACACTGTATATATATCATTTTCTTTTGTTTTTTATGTAATTCCAAGTGGACATTGGCCCTTGATGGCATTTGAAGCTCAACAAATTGAATTGAACTTGCACTGTTTTAATGTTATACAAGCAGTATGAGAGAGAGCAAACCAAATTTATACATTGTGGCACTGTACAATAAACATTTAAAGATAAAGACAGAAATGTTGCTTACTGAAGCAGATATTGTTACTGAAGATCGAATAATGAATACTATGTGATAAACAAGTGTAAACCAATAAGAACAGGTGGAATAATAGCAGGTGGAACAAAAAAAAGAGGTTACTGGCAATTAGATTTATGCAAATCTTCCTTTGTTTTCCTCAGGTACCAGCAAAGATGTTAATGCAGGTTAGGAAGATATATGAAGCTGAAAACAAGAAATCCAAAGACAGTAAATCAGTGAGTATATTAATTCATATCCAGATTTACCCTTTCCTGTACTGCTATGAGGAAGGGGATAATCCTTCCCATTTTTCACCTGTACTGATGGTAGGATTGCCCTATTGTGGTGGGGACTCAGCGGCCTGACAGTAGAGGTCTGATAATTTCCAGCAAGGTCATCAGGGAGACGGCTAAGCCATCTTTCACTTCATAATATAAAAAAGTGCTTGCTACACTGCCTGGGTTGCCAGCATATAATTTACAATATCAAAGGTCTACAAGATTTTTCATAACAGCGCCCTCATAATGGGCCCTTAGTTGACGCATTCAGTCACACTTTTTACATAAGTATATTTGAGTCTATTACAGAATTTTTTTAATATAGGGCTTGTATTACCCTGTCATTGGAAAGTGACCCAGATAATCTAACATGCTTATGTGTATGTTCTTTTTATCCTAGGTAATGACGTTATTTAAAGGGAGAGGAAAGGGAGACAAAAAATTGAGTCACTACGAAGTAAGTATTTGAGTATTTAATCTGTCGTTTATCTCATCGTCAATCATGTTTTTATGAGACAGTCATACTCATAACTCTAGTTATGTCAAAAATGAAAAATTGTCAATTAATCAATTAATTCATTTATTGAAGATATACCACTTCAATAATTTTGTTCTATTTATTAGGTCTTTTGACTAACATATAATTTACAACAGTGACAATGAATGATTTAACAAACATCATTGGATGGATCTCCCATAAAATTTGTCAGCCATAACCAATTAATTTACAATAAGTAAAAAGTATTATATAATTTTTAATAAAACATTACCAAAAATTTAAAGTACATTATTTACATAAATAATAGATAAAAAAGATGTTTAAATATTAAATATTATTATTATTATTAATTCTCAACCAACAACAGTTCTTTTCAGAACTATCTACGTGGTGTACCGCAAGCATTAATATATATTATTTCTTTGCCATTCAAACCCACAAAAAATAATATTAACATTATTATTATTACTACTATTGCACAATAATTTATTAAAGATATTTTATGTTTTTGTTTTCTTTCTTCAGGAAGATGCAAAGGAAGGAGTTATACGTGTGAGGGCGCCAGAGTTTACCAAAATTTGTACAACTGTGCAGCTGAATGAGAAAACAACTGCTGGAGACATCATTGCAAAGTTTATCCGAGACGCTGAGCCCATTATCACACTTCCAGCACGGCGTCCAAGCCAAACAAAGTGCGAAAGAAAAGTACAAACATTACAAAGGTGAGCATACTGTTTTTGTTGCAAGAAATCAGTGGCATACCTAAGGGGTGCATCCCCCTCCCCAAAAAAAAAATACTCACCCACAGTCACAGGGTCCCAAGTTGGATGAAGTAATTTCCAGGAGATCTGCAGTGGTGGGTTGAAGGGTGGGGGAGGGGTTTCACAGATGGAGGGTGTAGACCACATTCAGTTCCACCATGGTTGGAGCGAAGGTAAGAAAATTTATGATATGGCACCTCTAGATGGCTGGAAGTAGCCCTCTCAGACTTAAATTTGAATATAATTTTCATTTCTCCCCGGCATCCCGCTCCCCTGAATATACCACTGAACTTTTTAATGAGCTTTCTCACATTTAATTTTATTTTGCTGCACAACCAGGTACCCATCGGCTCTGACTTCTGTGAGATTGATAATAAAGCAGTGAAAACATGCAAAATTATAAATTTGCTTGAGATGCGTTAATTTCCGGGAGATTCTTGCTTGCTTGCGGGAGTGCGGAAGGCCGTACCGATTTCCGGGAGACTTCAACAAGTTCCAGGGGACTTGGGACCCCTACCGTCACACCCCAGGTCACACTCAAGTAGTTAAAAATCACCTCAAATCACATTACTTTGCAAGCTAGCACCTAATCTTCTAGCACCTAATTATCGAGCCCCCACTTCACCTTCGTGTGCTCTCCCCCCCCCCTCATTTCAAGACAAGACATGCATACTTTGGTTCTATTGACAGCGTTAATAATACCTTATGTATAATATGTAATTATATATGCCATTGTTGTTACTTTTTGCTTTTGTTTCTCCACAGTCGGCAGTCTTCGATTGACGACTGTGGTGTTGGTAACATTATGTACACAAATAAATTCTACCTTAATGAAGTTGGAGGAAACCTATGTAAGTAAATATAAATGCCATCCAAAATATGTCATTAATTCAATGAAAAACCACCTTTATTAATAACATCTTAATGCATAACATTTTCAACATGGATGTTTTCAACTGTTGTTGCTTTATAAGTGATATTATATCCATTATTTGTAAACATATAACAATAACAATGTACATTTCGCCCTCCAATTCTCGGGTTTGGTCTCCACTTAGAGGGTTAGATTTGTGTTCTTTGATAAATTGGTCTCGAATAAGAGGGGTCTCTTAATTAGAGAGGTCTTGAATTGTAGGGTGCACTGTATAATATGTGCAACATATTGCTACATCATGGATTCTTCAGCAGTAATATACGGTGTAATGTAAATTATTGTTTATATATCATTATGTGTTTTTTTTTTATAGGTGGACGCTGTCTTGATCCTGAAACTGACATGATGACAATAGTGAAAATTAACCCTACAGCTGAATGGGTCATCAAATCTCGGAACACGTAACTCAGCGAATAACTTTGAACTTTGTAACGATTGTGAATGATTGTATAAACTGAACTATAGTTACAGGGAGATATGTACAGAGGTAACATTTCCTGATACACAGACAAAGATGAGATATTCCAGTTTCCAGATTTACAGAGAGTGCTATAACTTGATTTGTTGTTGCTATATCCAACCCATTGTGCCTAAGACATTTTACCTGAGAAATACTACAATTTATGATGAATATTCAATAATTTGTCATCAGCCCTCTATAGTAGTGTATGATGTTAGTCCTCATAGGGTGTGATGTCAGCTTTCTATGGGGTGTAATGCCATCTTTCTACAGGATGTTACTTTCAGCCTCTACAGGTTGTCAACTGTCTATAAATTTTGTGTTATGTTTAAAGGGTAATTGAGATTTGGATTACATGTATTATTCCCAAGTGTACATACACAACAATACACTTCATTCCATGCCATTTGTAAGAAGCAGAAGTAGTATTATTTAAGAAAGAAACAGCAAAAGAATAAAATTTGTCCTTAGAGATAATAATATTATATAGTTTTAAACTGGTTTCCATTGAATTGTAACACTACAACACCGGTAGCTTTTGACTTGGTCAATCAAATCATGGCGCGTTTCTCATTGCATCAGAAGTAGCTTCGCAGTGTAACAATTTTACTGTAGTGAGAGTGTAGCAATTTTATGCAAACCAGGCTTAAATCTATAGCCTGGTCATGATCTAATGTAAGTCTGTAATAATATAACATAAGTCTGTAAGTACAGATACTGAGATGAAGTGGCTGTAATGACAGATACAAGGGAAGAGATGGGTTTTATTTGGCAGTCAATCACGGTTGTGTATTTTAGTCTACATAATAGCATTTCTTTTGTAATTTCACATTGTGGTAGCTTAAATAAAAGGTTGTGATTTGAACTTTTTTGACCAATCCCAGTGTCCTATGGTATAATTTGTAAAAAGAAACATTGTGAATAGGAGTTTAAACTGTATATGAAAATATACTAAAAAATCAACTCAAAACATTGACATTCTACAGAATTTTACTCAAATTAAGTTATATTTATATTTCCTACTGATTTTATTGAATTTTGAATATTGTATACGGAAGTGTTACATTTTATTTTCTGGTATGCATATTTATGTGAATATTTATAAACTTTAAAATATGGTTGTTAATGATAAATCAAAGGTAATGTACCTGTGAATCCATAAAAGAAAATATTGTCACAGTTTCCATATATGAATATTTATGAAACAAAGTGTGAGAATAATTTATAGATGATTAGGGATGCATCAGAGATATGTAAGCACAAATTGTGAGTATGTATCTGTTGTTTCATAAGTATTCATATGGAATGTTATTAAGTAAATATTATTTATATGAAATTTATTTTTTAATTGAATGAATATCCAGTTCAGATGATGTTTCCATTGTTTGAATGTTGGAATACAGAATTTTAATATCCTAGTCTTTCATTATCGTCATCATAATTATCATCATAGTCATCATTATCATCATCGTTAGATGAGACTTCTTTTTATACCTTGTTTCGCAAATTTTTTTTTAAAGGTCGTCAGAGGAGGGCGGAAAAAAAAATAAAAATACAATTTTGTTTTCTTATTTAGCAAGTATTTTTTGCCAAAAACAAAAAACAGAGGAGAAAATAAAAATGAAATTTTATTGGTGCATGTAAGCAGTGCAGTAATGGGATGGTGATATGCTTTAAATTTATATAATTAGAGAGAAATATATATATCCTTTTTTTGCAGATTTAAAGGCAGCGGCAGGCATAATAAAAATAAAGGAAAAAATTAATTTTTTTCTGAAATTTCCATTTTTTCATGGTGCCGGGTGCACAAATTGGTCAAAAATAAACTTTTTTTAAATTCTAAATCATCATTGGCGGACGGCAGGTTCACTAAACGAGGTATAAAAAAGTCTCACCATATCATCATCATATCACCGTCATTGTTATCATCATTATCCTCATCATCATCATCATCACAATCAATAATGCTTTTTATTCTCTAAAGTAGCATGTTCTACCATTCTGTGCCAATTATCTTTCTGATCTGAAAATATAAGAGTGTGTGTTGACTGCAATAGTCTGAAGATCCATTTGATTACCTTATTTATGTTAGTTTTGTCTTTATTTTACAAATTTTGACGGGTGCATCCTTGCACAGATTGATCAGATGTCTATAAATGCTAAACCTCAATTTACAAGAATTTCTCTTGTTTAATTTATACAGGGAATAATTGAAAATCATGTTAGAAAGCCTTCATCTTTGAAGTGGACCATAGGCAATAATTTTAATGCTAATTTCTTGAACAAAACTCCATAATTTTTTACTGTTTCAGTGTATTAATAGATTTACATTTGTTGTAATGTTTCTTTTATTTATTGATTTATTTTTCTATATTCTGAAAGACAATGATTAATGATATTGGTACTCTTATATTTTTTTTAATTTTAAGCTTAAATTATAGGCCTCCACCAGGAGGTTGGGAGTAAGGGCATTGAGCTCTCTATTTTCCATCCTCTGAATTCACCTCTCGTTCAAGTTCTTATATTCTTTCATCAGATATCAGTACATGTAATTAGGTAATTAATCAGTACGCACACATTTCGCAATAGCACTCTAACTGTGCATTAGCCAATCTGTGTAGTGTTATTCTATTAGGAGTCTATTTTTGTAATGGCATATACCGGGTCATGTTTTTCAACCTGTTAGTCTTTCAGTTTATCTTTCAATTTGTAGATTTAATTATTCATCTCAAGGAAAAACTTTTGTTTTTTTGTTTTAATTTCAAAATCTACATGACTTTTATTGCCAATGTTCAGTGTTGTACCTACATTTCAATGTAAACAATTTTCCAATTTAAAATCTTACTGTGTGTTTCACTGTACCGAATGTCTTATTAATGTCTTTCTAAAGTTTAAGGTATATTAATTATAGTTTGAATATTCACTTCATTTACCAGAGCAATAACGACACTGTACTAGAAAGCATCCATGCGGTTTCTGGGAGGCATTGTCAAGTTGTTTATTTTTATGTCTGGATTTATATTCCAAGTGTCCATACTGAATAGCAGCGATAAATGTACGGAATAAAAATTAAGTCATTGATGTGGAGTTATTTTTGCAAATTTATTCAGAACCATTGGTGGCTAGAGAAATTTTCTGAAGAGGGGTCCAAGCTCCCAGACAAGGGGTCCACACCCCTGATCAGGGATAAAATTAAATTTGTTGGTTATGTTCGGAAATTTTTAAAAATTAATAATGAAACGAAAACCATGCAGGGTTAAGAGCCCCTGTGGGGAAGAGGTCACACCACCACTACAACACCTCGCACACACGGTAGGAAAGCTCGCACTGAACAGTTTTTAATCCCTAAAATTTGACAGTTTAGTCAGGCATGCTTGGATTGTACTTTCAGTACTGAAGATATTTTCCCCCAACAAGCTTGCTGGAAGTTCCCCCGACACGGGTTTCCTTTCCACCGGACCCCTGCTATAGCGCCCTTGTTCAAAATTTTACAAACGGGGGGAAGGGAGGAGGGAGGAGGGAGAGACAAGCGAGAGCGCTAATTACAATACAGTACATGCCTTGAAAATTTAGCGGCACATGCCCCTACTGGATCCACCCCCTGTTCCCAACCTTGAATTCGTAGATCCCATTTTAAGTACAATCCATTGTCAATCCTGGAATTGAAATAGTTGTAGGCGAGGTCTGAAATTTGTATGGCCGTAAATAGCAGAATGTAATTGTATTTGGTCCCGATTTTGTATATTTGATTTCCAGGTGAAAGCAATACAAGAGAGCATACAAACAAGGTGTCCATTACCTGAAGATGTTAAGTAATGCAATGTTTCCCGTGCCCGTGCCTGTGTTTATGAGATGGAAATTGAGTAAAGGTTTTGGAAAATAAAAGCATTATACTCGGTACGGTACACAATACTATTTATTAAACTCAAAATTAAATTTGATATACGAAACTACATAAATTTGCATAAAATATCACGTCATAACAGTCTCGAAGGAGTATTATTCCTATTTGTTTAAGTCATTATATCCACTGGACATTCGGCAAAATCTTCCATTCACTTGGTAACTGGACATCTTCCTCTTCGAATATATATTTAAGACTTTTGTTAGGCCTTTGAGTGGGTCTTTTTCGGCAAAAGCACGGCTTGAATGTTCGGCAACACACCTCCTTGTGCGATCGTCACCGATCCTAGCAGACGGTTCAATTCTTCGTCATTACGTATAGCAAGCTGAAGATGACGTGGTATAATCCTAGTCTTCTTGTTGTCACGGGCAGCGTTGCCAGCCAATTCGAGAATCTCCGCCGCCAGGTATTCTAGTACGGCAGCTAAATAAACTGGAGCTCCTGCTCCGACACGTTGTGCGTAGTTTCCTTTCCTTAGAAAGCGATGTACTCTACCTACGGGAAATTGCAGCCCAGCTCTGGTTGAACGGCTTTTTGCTTTGCCTTTAACTTTAGCTCCTTTACCACGTCCAGACATATTGCACGTTAACTGCTCAAGTTTGGAAATATATAAGTCAGCTGTGACCGTTTGAACGTATAAAGTAGATCTGAACAACACAGCGGACAACGCCAGCTTATGTAATACTGCGACCTCATTTAAATAAAGCATCACCTGTCATGGTTTGAAGTGGCGAAATGTATAAGCCGACAACTAATATTTTTCCAAAATAATTGTCATAGTACTGGTCATGCTTTTTATTATAGCAATGTTGGATTGTGCTTTTTTTTTTATTGTTTAGAAATCATTCTTAATTGTTTTTTTTCGTTGAAATGCATATTGGCCGTATTTTTCTATTAGATTTTTAAAGAGAGGTTGACCAATCAGAGAACATGATTTACATACGAAGCTGTAAACTCTATGCAAATTTCCATTGTAAGAAGCGACAGTATAAATACGGTAACCCTCATGTACGTTTATTTCTGACTACGATCTCGTTCTAAACACTTTAGTATTTATACCTTTGTAGCGTGAGAATCTGAAAAATATAAGAACTCAAACGAAATGGCTCCAAAGGCTACAGTCGGAAAAACTGCGAAGAAAGCCGGTTCAAAGAAAGCAGTCTCCAGTGGAAGCAAAACACACAAACGAAGGCGAAAGGAGAGCTACAACATCTACATTTACAAAGTGTTGAAGCAAGTTCACCCAGACACTGGTATCTCAAGCCGAGCCATGGGAATCATGAACAGTTTCGTTAATGATATATTTGAACGAATTGCTGCTGAAGCTTCAAGACTGGCTCAATACAACAAGAAATCGACCATAACAAGCAGAGAGGTGCAGACGGCCGTGCGGCTACTTTTGCCTGGAGAACTTGCGAAACATGCGGTCAGTGAAGGGACGAAGGCAGTCACGAAGTACACTAGCAGCAAGTAACAGTCCAAAGAACTGGTAGACCATATATAACTGGAAGAATCGATATGTATATTTATGAAAATTGGACGGTATGCTGCTGGATAATATATACTTGCTTACAAATTTAACATTTTGGCCGATATTTGGTTGTCCTTGTGCAGCCATAATTCGATGTGTAAATTGAATGTTTTTAGTTGTGGTGTTGAAAATAAATGTCGTTTTTATAACAATTACACAGGACTAGTATTTTATTTCACTTTCCCTACACAAGCAACATATCTCGCATTTATATTACTAAGCATTCCATTTTATTATTTTTTTTATTTTTTATAAAAGGGTGTAGTGTGTGCAATATTTCCACGTGGTAAAATTAAATACAACCATATACTCAATAAAACATTGTCGTACTCGCATTGTTAATCACTGGACTATCAAATAATGATAGTACAGTATCTTAAATGTACACAATATAGCAGCTGTAACAGTAAAAACAAAATGATTAAGCCATTACATTAACACCACGATATCCAGAATACGACAACTTACAGGCCGATCATAGTTCAAATATGCGACGGTGTTCCCACGAAGCAGCATTAGAAGTTAAGATTATTATTTGAGTTTATTTCCATAATCAAGCCCCGGGAACAATTTAGGGGAAGAAGGGTTTATTTAATAGATTTTAAAGTCTAATATGTAAGAATACATACACGACGACGAGGGTCCCCTCCCCCCACCACCACCTCACACTTTACTGGTGCCACCGCTGAACTGTGCAACTTGTGCCACTCCAAAGTTTGAAGTTGTTTTTCTCAGTTGTGCTAATAATGATACTTCAAATGCAATTTGATCAAAATATTAATTACCACATATCATTCAAAAGATAATTAATTATAAAGTAATAATTATATAGGAAAACATGTTTTCGGCCTACTATTTTTATTTTTCATATGTATTTCCATATTAATTTTGTTTTAATGTCTTGTAATTTATAGCTTTTCAATATTTCTCTTTACATTTTCGACAGTATTTTCATGTAGTAATAAGACAAACTTATTATTACTCACCCGCTGCACTGTATAGGATATTTCAGCTCCATTAGCCAGAGCCCTGTTCATCTATGACACTGAATTAATAGTAACATATAGGGTCGGAATGGCTAATAAACAATGCAAGTTGCAATGTCCATGAAAATCCTGAGAAAGCTCAATAAACTCAGCAAGTACATAAAAATACTGTCGAAAATGTAAAGAGAAATATTTTTTCTACACTGTTATAGGCCTAAAGTGATTGAATCTTGAAGTGTTTCTTTCCTGACCGTTCGCTCTCTAGGTAGTCATGGTAGGACTAGGGTAATAGAATTTCAATTTTCTACAATAACCCGGTAAATAAGGATTTGAGGGCTTGTAATCGATTTGTAAATCACATAATTCCAATAAATTATAATTATGATGTTCACATACTAGCGTTAATAATCTGAATACTTTGATTTGGAGTAATATATTACCGTACTGTATTATTATTTCCTTTACTAAATACAGATTATCATGCTAAATATAAACAGAAAACAACATGGGGTTAATATTATTAATATAAAGACACAGATACAGAGACACACTTTACTGTCATTCACATTGTGATTGCGAGGCGTTTTCATGACAGCTACAGTTTGTTGTAAAACAGCTAATAGAAACCACATACACAAAATGTATTCGTATGTACAATAGTGTTTTCAACGTTTTAATTATTTTATAGGTTTTCCCTTTTTTATATTTTCTGACTTTAATTACTATTTGTTTTTTAACAAAAAAAAAAAAATAATAATAATAATAATCTTAACGATTAATATTTAATAGGTTATCAATTGTCTTTATTTATTAAAATGTATATACCCAATCTGATTTTCATATAATATTGCTTGTTTCGCTTTTATACAGTTTTGCAGTTTGAATGTATGATTGAAATTCCTAATGTCCGACAGGTGATGAACGAGTTTCCGAACCTCTTGGCTCTGATTCTGGGGTATACTGTTCTTCCAGTGGCGTATCTAGGGGGTGCGCACCCCCCCCCCCCACCACCACCCCAGTCGCTCCTCTAGAAATCAAGTATTTAAAAATCACCTAAAATCACCTTATTTTGAGAATTCAAAACTCTCAGCGTCGAGGCCCCCCACTTAACCTTCGCGTCGCCCCCCCCACCCCATTAGCACCCCCATTTCAAGATTTCTAGATATGCCACTGTGCTCTTCCTGACTTGCTAAAAGAAATGTGCTTTGCCATGGCCTATACATCGGATGGGATGTATCATTAGTATGAAATTGAACCATTCATTACGTCGTATACCTAATTCTTCCAGTTATTCATTGACCTTACACCCAATGATTTTACTCGATTTCTTCGTTATTCTTTCATATTTTTTTCATATTTTCTTTCAATATTTCGTTACACCATATGATTATTCAAAAACATAAAACAGGCTGTACAACTGAAACATAATACATATTCATAATGTTAGGATTTACTTTATTTTATCCTGCGTAAAAAGTACAGCCTTTGGTTAAATTATTTTGCTAATTTTATCGGTATTATATACTCAGTTTCATTTATTATCAATATGATTACCTAGATATTTGTGTTCAGTTATAGATTCAACGGATTGTTTCTAACTGCTCGTGTATAACATCAGATTTCCTAAAATCAATAATTATTTCTTTGTTTTATCAGCATTATCAAGAAGTTGTTTTCACACATGCAAACGATTCTACGAACAGTTGATTAACATCATCCGAAAGCATCGTCTGCGTATTTAATATGAAAACATTTGAATTAACAAATGATCATTAGATAGAATGAAAAGTAAAACTAACAAAGGTGAAAGTGCGGCGTGTAAGGGATTCAGAAATCATATCATTTAGTTTCACTCTCTGTGCCCTGTTTGTTAAAAAGTCCGACACTCGCAAGCTTGGGGTTCATTTTCATGGCTTTAAATTTATCTGTTAATATATGCAGGGATGGTGTTAAAATGCCGATGAAAATCTAGAAATAAAATTCTAGCATGTGATGGCTTCGTTTCCATGTTCATACACACCATGTGTGAGTGTCATCATAACATCGTCAACACTTTTTTTTTTTCTTGTAAGCGAATTGACAGATATCCTCTAACAGTTTTTTTTTTCTTGTAAGCGAATTGACAGATATCCTCTAACAGTTTCCAATTTTACTAATTTTGGTTTAATCATTTTTTTGAAACATTACCATTGGAATTGCGGTGAGGGAGATACTAGGCCGAAAATCATTTAGAACCAGTGGCGGACCCGGTACCCCCCCCCCCCCCCCGCCCTAATTTTTTTCAAAATTGTAAAAAAATTGAGAAAAAAAGAAAATTACATTCAAATTTTAAGTCCGAGAGTGCCATTTCTGGCCATCTAGAGGTGATATGATAGTAAATTTTCTTACCTCAACCATGGTGGGGTGAGGTGGTATAGACCCTCCATCTGTCAAAGTCTGTCCCTGGGCCCCCTCTATTTTAAATTACTGGCACTGAGAAAATAGGTTTATCTACTTGGAAACCGGTGAGGCAAAATAAATGATTGGTGGAGCCGATGCGACAGTGTTATGCGATCGCCCTGCTCTTCGATATAGATTTGAAAATGTTCTTTGTTGTATTTTTGTGTATTTTCTGCTTTTTAGGCATGAACAAACACATTGCTAAAAAAAAATCATAAAAATATCGTTTCAAAGTATTACTAGTAATGCCACCAGGGCCTGCGGCCCTTTTCGGCTTCACGCATCTAATACACTTTAAACTTCATCATTGCTTACTCTATCGTCTTTGGAATTGTCATTGCTCTTTTAACTCAGGTTATCCCTCACACAGGAAAAGTACGTCAATTGAGTCGAATCCAATAAAGAAAAAAATATTAATTTCATTTGCAAAAAATTTAGATTCGTTTTTTTTTACCCTGGCCTGTAACTTTGTCATTGCTATCCAAGCTTGCTTCACATTTCCGCTCTTGAATCGATGTATACGGTACGTGTTGCATGCGCTCTCTTGTTTTTTTTTTTTTTTCTGTACGATACCATCATTGTCGATATAGCTGAAAACTTTTTCTAATCAGACAGCGCACTCTCGTCGGCAGGGTGAGCGATTGTATGGAAACCGAGCTTCTGGATCACCGTGTAGCAAACTTTATGGAATCTATTCAGGGGCGGATCCAGAGATGTCCAAAAGGGGGTCCGAAATTTGTGCCGATCGAGACAACAGTGTCCTATGGGGTCCGGGGGCATGCCCCCGCGAAATTGTTGTGTTCTAGACGCCCGAAAATAACATTTAAGGCGTTCTGGGCTATCATTTTTTCTTTTTCTTTCTTTTTTTCTTTCTTTTTTCTTTTTTTTATCTCCCAAAAGGGGGGCCGGGGCCGGGCCGGCCCCCCCTTAAATCCGCCCCGGCTCAAAATCTCTCGGGAAGTCTTACAGGGGGATTAGCCCACAATTTAGGGATTTCAAAGGCTTAAAGAGTTTCTAAGATATATGCTTCTAGGTTTGTTGAAATGAATAAAGAAATATTTATAGAATCGAGTCTGGGTGTTTTTATTTTTTTACTTTCAGAAACAATATGTAAAAAATACATATGTAATGAAAAAAAAATTTCGGGGATTCGCCCCCTGGACCACTTTCGAGACCTTTTAATCGAAGCTCGACCAGGCCCATTTTGCTTTCCTCGGGGAAATCTGACCCCTCGTCGGGGCATAGCCCCCCCCCCACACCGTCGGGAAAATCCTGGCGCCACCCCTGCTGCCTTCTCAGTCAGTTGCGTGTTGGTGGTTGTACTCATAAATAACATTCAGTGATATGCATAATCAAAAGGTTTTGAATCGAGGGATGCTTGTTACGAAATCCTTATAATAGGTGAGTTTATTATTGTTTTATTATTTATAAATGGCCGTTATTTTCAAACATTATGAAAGGTCACTTGGTAACGTAAGGTTGAATAATCACGAAACTCGTTCAGCAAGCGGAGCTGCAAACCTATATGCAGATTAAAAATTGTAGACTCTGAACCGATAGTATAAATACAGTAACCGTTCACTTCAGTTCACTTCGAACAACGAATCTGTTCAGAACGCTTCCAAGCAATTCTTTTGTGACTGTAATAGGCCTATCTGAATAATCTTCAGGGACAGCATAATGGCTCCAAAATCATCAGTTGGGAAAGCATCAAAGAAGGCCATTACGAAGAAAGCCGTCTCAAGTGGAAGCAAATCACACAGACGAAGGCGAAAGGAGAGCTACAACATCTACATCTACAAGGTGTTGAAGCAAGTTCACCCAGACACTGGTATCTCAAGCCGAGCCATGGGAATCATGAACAGTTTTGTTAATGACATCTTTGAGCGGATTGCAGCTGAAGCTTCAAGACTGACCCAGTACAACAAAAAATCAACCATAACAAGCAGGGAGGTACAGACGGCCGTGCGGCTAATTTTGCCTGGAGAACTTGCGAAACATGCGGTCAGTGAAGGGACGAAGGCAGTCACGAAGTACACTAGCAGCAAGTAACCCACGATGAACTGTAACAAAGAACTGAAAAACTCGTGCTATATTTAATAGTATGCTGCTGGACATTTACGATTACGAATTTAACAATTTATACTGCCTGTAAATTTTAATTTAGTGTACAGCACATTTCAATGTAATCTTTTATATTTGTTTAATAAATGTCATTTTACAACATTTTCATTGACTGGGATTTCTTTTTTTTTTAATTACAATTATTGCCACAGCCTGCACAATACAAACTTAAATTTTCATACAGTGCATTTGCTGGAACATCATTACTAATCAAGTCAATATTTAGAAATAAGCGCATATCTACAGCGCGCATTTCACAACCTAAACTGGGTTGTAAAATTTTTAATTTCAATAACTTCATGAGCCATAATATAAATTACGAATACAACCAATTGATTATATAGCGTTCAATCCTATAATTGGCGAGTACAATTATCCAACTCAACATTTCTAGATATGAACTACTTTCAACATTGTACTACATGCGCATACTCAACTGTCAACTGTTCGAATACTTCAGCCAAGGTCAATTTCTTTATTATAACATAATGCAATTATTCAATGTCACCCGGGACCATAGAGGAAGAGAATTCGATCCAAGCCGAACTCACCTTGTTTACGAGTAAAGGAATGCCAGACATACACTATCCAACATTTCCAGGGAGCGTTTACAAGCGGGAAACTTAACTTTTGCTAAGAAACTGTATTTAGTCATAATTGCGCGATAACTGACTATTTCATTACACACGGAAATAATACAGACTAGCCTACGTAGGAGTACCAAATAGGGCCTACGGTATTTGTAATTAAAAAAAATGTAAACAGACACTATGTTGCACCACTTTACACAATCTGTATTAAAAAAATCCATTTAAAGTTGTTCAATTTAGATGTTGGGGAATCTTACGATCTCCCTGGTTACGGGCCCGGAAATTAAATGCTCGTTTCTTTGATTTTTAGAATTATATTAATTGAAAGTCATTATACTTTGTTATCCCCTGGCTGTTATTTTAAAGCATTGAAATCTTGAATGTCGTGTTTTGCATGCGGCCCGCTGCAACACTTATATGCAAATTAGTATTAAAAAAATACAATGGAAATTAGGCGTATAAATGATGTAGTTGTTGACGTACGTACATATCTATCAACGCGATTGTTTCAAGCGCTTCTACAGTAGCTCGGCATTTCGAAGCGAGGGAAAATCAAAATGGCCCCAAAAGCTACAGTTGGAAAAGCTGCAAAGAAAGCAACCGGTCCGAAGAAAGCCGTTTCTTCAAGTGGAAGCAAAAAACATAAGCGAAAAACTCGAAAGGAGAGCTACAACATCTACATTTACAAAGTATTGAAGCAAGTTCACCCAGACACTGGTATCTCAAGCCGAGCCATGGGAATCATGAATAGTTTCGTTAATGACATATTTGAACGAATTGCTGCTGAAGCTTCAAGACTGGCTCAATACAACAAGAAATCCACCATATCAAGCAGAGAGGTGCAGACGGCCGTGCGGCTACTTTTGCCTGGAGAACTTGCAAAACATGCGGTCAGTGAAGGGACGAAGGCAGTCACGAAGTACACTAGTACCCAGTAACTAACTAACACGGGTCAGTGAAGGGACGGAAGCAGTCACGAAGTACACTAGTAGTACCCCAGTAACTGACTAACGAGTCCAAAAACTAAGATAACTGTTATGCTGCTAGTCTACATGCTTACCGTACAGAACTCAGCAATTGCTAGACTAAAATATATACCGACTGCAAATCTTTATTAGCAAGATAGTTTATCGTTGTACATCACTAACCGATGTGTAAATTATATTTTTTTTTGTTTAAATAAAATTTTGTTTTATAAGAATTGCAATGACTAAACTTGGTATTGTACAATTGACATTTTTTTTTATTCCATTAACGCACTAAAAACGCATTTCAAAGAACCAAACTCTCGAGGCACATGAATTCATGATTAGTGGTTTCCGACTCCCACCATTCTCATACCACTAGTTGCGATTTAACGACAAATTGAACATTACGACATATATTGCACTTATATTATTGTATGCTTGTAATATTGGAAGTACTGTACATTGCTGTAGTAGGCCTATTGAAAAGATTAATCTACAGAAAAGTGTTATAATTTTGGTGAATATTTAAAAATGACACATTTTAATTTTTTTCACATATTGCACAAATCACAATTATTAGTCAAAATATAAGTTAACCAAGATTTTCCTTTATTCAAGCATAACTTAAAAATTAAATAATTTTTAAATACTGTTGCATGACACAGTAACCAATTAAAAAATTGTAACAGGTTGAGGGAGAAGTCATGCATGGATAAGCAGGCAGTTGCTACAGACTCCTTTTATTTTTCTATTCCTCCTCTTCAATAAAAATGTTAATAATTTGTTATAAAATTTCTTAATTTCTAAACCATATCAAAATATTCAGTTTACATTGACTCAATTTTCAGATGAAATATTTTATATTAAGCATGACTATCAATGGTTCTTTTTATGTTCGCGTATTGCAGCTTTCCGAAAAGTTGATCGCTTTCCCACAATTTGCCATTTGACGTAATTAACTCCTCAACTAGTGAGTGAAGGTAATAAATCACGCCTCTTTGGATGCATGAAAAGGATTACTTGTACAGTGACCTTCTCTCTATTAACTTCAATGATAAAAATCCTAATGAATTTGTAGTTAATATTAGTTTTGTCAAATTAAATACTTAATTTGCATGTGGTGCCTGCACATTTAACATGAAGTTGTCAGCTGTCGTAGTCCAAGCTGAATTCATACAATGATTTGTATACCCCTGATGTGACATAGAGGGTGCCCCAATAAGAGGCATGGGTCCAACTGGTAGAGATTCACTTGTGATTCCATCGTCAGTATGCACCATTATTGTAGGGTCCCTTGGCAGAATTGGAACCCCATTTCCAGGCACTATAGTAGCCAATTGAGTACCAGTAACAGTTGGAAGTCTAATACTCTGATAGAGGGCAGTATTTCTATATAAAATATTATGATTCAGAGATTGTGAATTGCTCTGAGGCCTAACCAAGCCTCCATTATCCCCTACATCTGCCTCATATTTATCAAGTCTTTGTCGTTTTGTTTTTTCTGTTTTTTGGATTGATTGAGGACCCGATAATGAAACGTCATTGGTACGTTCACAGTCCACAGAATCCTCTCTCTCAAGTTTAGGAGCAGAACACACAGCACGGCTTCTACACTTCTGCATAACCTTCTTAACTGTGTCCCAGTCTGGGATTGCAGTCTGCAATTCTGATAGTTCATCGGGACTGCAATTAGCTAACATATCTCTATGTATTTCATCATAGACATCTTTCAACTGGCGTTTGAAATTTTTTGGTTCACGGGATTCATTCCGACAGCGATGCATGAACTCGTGATTTTTCACATTCGGTGGTGGGTGGTTGTGATTTTTATTTACTAACACAGCATATCTAAGATCGCGTAGAATTTTAGCACGAGATGGACATTCCCCTTTCCTTTGGCGGCTGCAGCGTAGATATACGGTATCCTTTCTATCACTTTGACGATCACAAACATAGAAGTATTCACCAATTAGATATCCGGTACCACGCAGTAAAGGCATCTCACGATACTCCAGCCTTTCTTCTTCATTGCTACTGTCAAACCTGAAGTGAAATTTCAGAAAATGTGGGATAAATATTCCAAGATTACATTCAAAAACACTTCTTACAGTATACTGAAAATGCAAGTTGTGGCATATAGAAATAACTGCATGGAAAATGCTATAGAATAAGAATCTATTCATTGTATAGCTATAATATAATACAATAATATTTAAATTTAAAATGTGTACATACTATCATATTTGTTCGATTTGCCCATTTAAGGGTATTTTATTATAAGAAGTGATAGTTTGAATCATAGTCATTGTATAATTATTGTATGATAAAAATAATAATTAATTTTAAAATGTGTTTTGCAGACTTTTAAGGTCTGTACATACTATCATATTTGTTCGATTTGCACCTTTTAAGGGTATTTTTATCATAAGAATTGATAGTGTGAATAATAGTCATTGTATAATTATTGTATGTTAAAATACTGTAATAATTTTAAAAAGTGTTTAGCAGACTTTTAGACTTTAAGGTGTGTCTACGCTATCAAGTTTTTTTATTTGCCCTTTGAAACATAAAAAAAATTATAGTGTGGACAGAGCCTTAGATACAACTGAAATTCATCCATAGTATACTTACAATTTCTTCAATTTGATGTACACAATGACACTTGAAATGATAGCCATTAATAAATGTCCAATTGTGTCATCAAGGTTGTCAGTAACAGCATTGAAAGGGAGTGGCTTAAGCACACCTATCTGAAGACGACCTGATAAGAAATGACATGGAAACACAAAATAAATTGTCTTTACTATTGCGTTGCCATCCCCACCAAGTAGTTTGTGGCTGTTTGTGAAGACAGGCACATACATCTTTATTTGTACCTTTTTGTGACAATTTATTACTGCATATGCGGATAGCATGCAAAGAATTATTAAAGGAAAACTGCTTGTTGTAAAATCTGACATCTAGAATATTGAAATTTAGACTTAATTAAATATTTAAAAAAAGTTACAATGAAATCATTTAACATCAATTTGAATTTTAATCACACTGAACTTATAAACTTGCAATGAGACTAGAGGATTGAAACAATCCTTATATCAGATACACAGATACTTTATTGTCTATACAATCGTACAGAAATTTGTCATTACAAATAATCGTTAGGTTCCAGCTAATTTGTGTAAAAAATTCGTAAATAATATAGATAAGGCATAATTTGCTGTTAGTCACTTAAACACATAATGTAAGCAATTTTAAATATTGAATGTTATTGTTAAAATTTATTAGCTACTACAGTTATCTTAAGACTGTATAGACTGCTTAGCAACTTGCCCCACAGACTTCATGTGATTGGTCATTTTGGCAAAAATATCACTTACCTTCTATGTTGTACTTATCCAGGTTTCTGAAGCCCACCTTATGGAGGATAGTGCGTGTCAGGTCCTTCAAAGGCAGCTTGTAAGGCAGATAAAGGTAATGCTGCTTACGTTCAGGATCAAATGCTGAAACATGCTCAATCACTACTTGCAACGCTAGCATGTGCTCATCTTAGAAATGAAAAAAAAAAAGAAAAAGTTATGGAATTTAGAAAATTAAAACTTTGAAGTCACTCACGCCATCATCAATGTTTCTTTCATTCATTCTATTATACTAAAAAAAAAAAACACCCGGGGCTCGAAATCCTCTGATAATGATGCATTGAAACAAGTGATTTGACTCTTAAAGGATTATGATATTATTATGGCATTATTATATTTTATATATATTTCTAAACATGATCCATAATTAGCAATATGTTGACTGAATATTAGTGTCAATCCTGTTTGCTGGTTCTCCTTTACTAGCATTCAGATTTAAAACTAAAAACTCTTGAAAGTTTAAATATAAAACCTATTCTTAACCTTCATTTTGCAGAGCTAACGGTGTCCAATCTTTGTTTGGAATACAACTTGTCTCTGCCTCATTTACATTTGCTTCTTTTTCTTCATTGTCATTACAATTATCATTACAGTCATTTCTTTTCTTTTCATCTTTTTCTGCATCTTCAATGCAACTTTTTTTCTTTCTGGCACTGCCTGATGAAAAGTGTTTCAGTGTGGCCTTAGCTGGTGAGGAACTAAGGGATGAATTCTTTTCTGAAGGCTCTGTTTCTGCCATCTGACTGGGTGAGTTACAACCCACTTAGGCCAACACTCTAAAATAGGTCAACATGCGATCTGAGAAGAATAAAGGGCAATCATTCCTGTATACCTGGTAGAAATTTTCAATTTTGGTTTTAATACTTGTATTTAATGTCACATTAAAATAAAAAGAATATAAATCATCTGCACAAAAATTAGGCGTAGAAATTCGTTCATGCATTTCGGAAAATAACAGCCAATGTCTGCTCAGATTTTGCTGAAAAAATAGGCCTTGACCGATCTCAAAATATAAACCAATATACGTATGCAGTGGTTACGATCCTGCGCACCTACTTTCCTAGCAATTTTCCGTACAAATTTTAGCTAGTTTTTTATTGTATCATCCGCAAAATAAAAGACTTTTATGGTATGCTCCCAGACCGATTATTATACATCCGGATGCAAATTTAATAATTATAAGTATGCAGAGGGCTAGGACTACTACGAACTACTAGCACACTTGGCTTGGCATATGTATGGCGTATTATATTTATTGTTGGAAATACTGCATAGGCCTAGGAAGGATGACCTAGGCCTAAACTACTACTACTTCAAGAGGGGCCTGCTAGATAGAGACCCTGGCCTAGCCTACCGACACACAGAGTAGGCCTACAAGAATACAAACAAAGCCTCTGCTGCTGGCCTAAGCCTAGTCTACAATCTAGCGCGTATTTGTATGCAAAATTGAAGTGCTGTCCATATAAAATTCTTAGAAGTCACACGTTATTAATTAATCTTACGTAAATTTCAGTTATAAATTACGATCGTTTAACCACCAACTATGACCTAGCCAACAAGGGCCAAGGCTCATAAAGACAACAATATAAATAAATAAATGTTTGTTGATACAGTATTTTTATTTTTATGTGTTTTTTTAATTGAGGGCAGTATAACAATTGATTTTTATGGTGCGTCAAATGTGTATTTGCTACGTGAATAATATAACCTGACAAATACATTTATACAGTGTACACTATAAGTGTATAATTACAAGTTATGTTAAAATAAAATGTAATTATGTAGGGATTATTTACTACATTATTAAATGAAACGGATTTTACTGTAACACCTCATATTTTTTTTATTGCAAACAAATATCCTTTGTGCGCGCCATAATAAAACGTAACCAAGATACACTATACACACACACTTTTGCTAGCAAAGTAATTCTCAGCACCAATCCAAAATAGCAAATTAATTGTCGTCTGCCTTAGTCTAGTGTGAAAATGCCAGGTAGGCTAAATAATGCATGTTACATGCTATCCACTTGTGTAAAATTAAACTTAATATTTTTACCAAGTGATTCCGCTGGACTAGCCTACCCTAGGCAAGGCTGGCCTGGGCGTAGCCTAGTTAGGCCTAGCTACTGCTGGCCTTCGTTTGCGTAGAAGCTGGCATGGGTATGTGGTACACTCATTCATAGCATAGCTAGTGTTGGCCCTGGCTAGGCCTGCTTCATCCATACTATATTCGATCAGATTGTATAAGGAAAGTTTATGATTACATACAGTATTTTAATTGGCCTATTGATTTAGTCTGAAATTTAGTACTGTACTGCAATTTGAATTTTAACTTGAATCTTTATCTTTTTAGTAATTTTAAATTGTTACTGAAATATTTATTCAACATTTTAATATTTTATAAATTATTTTGATGTAGGCTACTGTAAATGAGATATTATGAGAATGTCTCAGTTATTATTGTATCTTGTTATTGTCTGGAGTTGTTTTCGTTGTTAGTATTTCACTTGTCATGTTAATGTATATTTATCTATGGAACAAATATTTTTCTTTTGTAAAATTTTAATGACCCGAAATGTACTTACTGCTATTTCTATATTGAACAAATAAAATTGAATCTGAATCGCATCAAGTCTAGCTGTTGACCATGTGCTACCAGTGTGGTAGGCTCTGATAGGAATATTTAAAAACATATTTCTTTGATAAACTTTATTTCAATAAAATATATAAACATTACAATGAAATAATTATGATGTGTAGACTATAGAAAAAGGGCTTCACTGGAAGCATTAGCTTTGAAACGTGGTGCCTTACAAAAGAAAAATTAAATTACATTTAAG
>NW_022692922.1:2406422-2414712 GCF_011630105.1 Anneissia japonica | reverse complement strand
GAGCGGGCCAGTATCTGGGGTTATGCTGAGGAGTCTGCTGAAATTCAGGTTACACTCAAGGGGAAAATTTATAAAGCTATAACAACTCATAGTAAGACATAGTACTTTGTTATACTAGTACGGTAACAGTCAGATCACTTGTTATAGTCTATCTGATGATAATGATGATGTTGATGATGGTGATAATGATTATGGAAGATGATGATGCGGATGATAATATGGATGTGGATATGGCAAGACTTCTTATACCTTGTTTAGCGAACCATCCGACCACCCAAAAATTTTATTTTCCGCCAGTTACAGTAGTGCAACCTCCACCACGAAAAACTAAAAATTTCATTTAAAAAAAATTTATATTTATTTTTATTACACCCTTTGCTCTTCTGATATCTTCAAAGATAAGATAAACTGTATATTTCTTCCTTAAAGATGTATTTTCCCTTGCTAATGTCAAAAAATCATAAAAAATAATTAAAATTATTAACTTGTGCATAAAAATTATTGAATTTAAAAAATGTGTACCCTTATTTTTAAACCAAAAAATTATAATAAAAATAATAAAACACTTCCAGTGACTGGAAGTGTTTCTATCATTTTTCGCTGTAAACTGATGAGTAGACATTTTTTAAATACACTAATTTCTATGTTCAAGTTGATAACTTTTATGTTACTTCAAAATGGGCAAGTAAATTTCAAAAAATATTTTTATGATTATTTTGGTATTTAGCATGGGACAGTACATCTTTAATAATACAATTAATAAAACATTTTTTTGTTCTCTAGGATGGAAGGTGAAGGATCGTTCACTGATACTGACAAGCAAGTGTGGGTTGGAACGTTTCGATATCGAGCAGCTCCAGGTCTTGAGTTCAAGTTATCGGTTTAGCTGTAATACATTATATGTTTAGTGGTTAGACCATGGAGGTACCTCCATGGTTAGGCCTATATCCACAACCATTTTTTTTTGTGGAAAATCTGTCCATATTTATAAAGTGTATATTTTTATGTATAAAATGAATTTAAGTCAAAATAGTTTGTGATATCGTTTGTATGTGTTGATTTGAAAAAAATATGATCAAGAATAAACAAGTAATGTTTGACACATTTTTTTTACCATTCACAATCATTACTTAACAATAATCATCACCATATTCACGGCTACCATATCATTAGAGTACTAAAATATAGTGGAGCTGCAGCTTAGTGCTTAAGATGTCCACCCCTAAAAATCCATTTAGCACTCATGGCCACTCGTATTGTAATGGGACAATAAAGCCTTGGTAAAACAAAAAAATTCTCATTGTATGAAAGCTGAAAATTTATTTAGTGTACCTGTTTAGCAGAAAAAGTAGACTTCACTTCAGTACAAAATTGTTATATGTATAAATAAGTAGAAGACATAGAGCAAAATTAAGCCACTTTCAAAAAAGTATATACAATAGTAATGATGATAATAATAATAATAATAATTGGCATAATAATAATAATAATAATAATAATAATAATAATAGGCATAATAATAATAATAATAATAATAATAATAGGCATAATAATAATAATAATAATAATAATAATAATAATAGGCATAATAATAATAATAATAATAGTCTCCTCAAGGTCCTAGAAGTTTAAGGAGACTTCTTGTCACCAAGCTTCAGGAATAATGTAATTTCATTAGATATGGGCCTAATAATAATAGTAATAATAATAGGCATAATAACAATAATAATGATAATAACAATAATAATAACAATAATAATAATGATAATAATAATAAAGTCTCAAGGTCCTAGAAGTTTGAGGAGACTTCTTGTCACGAAGCTTCAGGAATAATTTAATTCCATTGGATATTCATCCAATGTGCGATAACAAACATAAGAGTAGTAGTAGTAGTAAAGGTGCAATTAACTATTCGTTTATTTAGCGTATTTATTTTAATTATTCATTCATTTTTTTAGTCATTTTTTCCATACAGCATTCTAGGCATGGCATTTTTTAGTTACTAATCGTATTGCACCAGTGCGATTCAAGTTAAGTAAAGTGTTGTATTCTTTCGGTATATCGTGCCTGTTCTCGAACGTTTCATTGCCATAGTAGTGGAACGGTAGCCTTCGACCAGACTCGGTCTGGTTATAAGGATAAAAACCGTACAAAGAGATATTTCTGCATATCGTGGCTGCAACGCCATATATATATAAACCCGATGATGGTGAGTTAACCTTCCAGTATCTATAGGGAAAAACAATATAAATATACATATAAAATAGTTTATTATATTTATTTCGGCGTTAATACGTAAAATAATATTTAAAAAAAATATGAATTGAACTCGGGACCCTGGGGACAAAAGCAGTGGCAACATCAGGTTAAAGAGGTCGGAGCAGAGATCAACCCCCTTCCCCCTCCCTGTCGGATATGCCCTAATACCCTATTATGTGGTTCACCGCGTGAAGAATCTTGAGAAGGACTGGTAGTTGAGAAATATCACAGTTTTTCGAAAATCAAGACCAATCTCTTCCGAATTATCCTCGTGGTGCAGGTCTACCACAGTTATTCTATTCCTATATACCTCAATGTGTTGCTACTTCCTCTCATCATTCTAGATGTATGATAAGTGAACCAATTTATATTCAATGCTCAGTCAGGATATAGTAACGATGATGATGGTGATGTTGATGGTGGTGGGTGACGGCGATAATAATAATAATAATAATAATAGGCTTATAATTATAATAATAATTATTATTTTTTTTAGAATAAAAATTGCTGCCCATGTACATGCATCTGAAAATCAGGGTCGGTCTGTGGGATCGATCACTAACATCAATCATTCTAGTTGGTAAAAAATGAATTAAAAATTTAAAGAAAAATTGAAAAATAAACAAAACTGTTGGCTGTAATAGTTTATAAATGAAAGCCTCCAGACTGGCCGTTTCAAAACTCAAAAACATGATAAAAATTTCGGCAAAATAAACCACCTTTGATTTTCAAGAGTGCGTGTCGGTTGTACTTGAGCAGCACGATAATAATTCAAAATTGTGTATACTAACTTGCTCAATTGTTTATTTATGCGTTTTCTTGGATTTGGATATGCAAAAACAAAATTTTTGCGATATTTCTCAAAGACTGCGACAAATTTCTTGTAACCCGTACTCCAGTCAGGAATCTTTGTCAACCAAATAATGGAGTCATTTAAGTACGTATCTGCATATTTTAAGTAGTCATTACGACATGTGCTGTTATCTAAACATAGAGCGATTTGTTTAGAAGCTAATACATTGGAGCTCATAATGTTTGTTTTCTTTCCAACATCCTGAACAAAACCATCAATAGGCGACATATTTGATCTGAACACCAAATCATGGGAATCTATCTCGTCTCCACATTTACTTCCTTTCAATATTCCACCGCTTCCTAGAACAGCGCACGTTTCAGCTTCTGGTAACCATGGCAATCCATTAGGTCGTTTCCGGTACTTCGATTTTTCTGGGAATGCTACGGTTTTTTTTCCTGCCTGATGTAAATAAATTTGTATACTCTCAGATGGTGAATATCCGCCACTTATCAGCATTTTTCTAAAATATAAAATATTGAAATTAAGATTTCCGAAAAGACATTATGATGTAATAGAAGAAAATCGTTTACTAGCCAATGGAATGATTATTATTGAGTGAATTTGTCTGTTGATGTTTGTTAAATAACTATTTTATTTAATTTCATTAACACAATCATTGCTATTATTTGTACTGGTTACCTACTTGCACTTGTAAATATAAATTTCTTGTTTCTTTGCCTCAAATGTATTTAATAAAAGCTTTGTCCACACTATCAAATTTAAAAAAAATTATTGTATGTCTACTGGCTTGCATTTGGAAAACACAATTCAAGATAATTTTCTTTACATTTTCCCCCTCCAAGTGAATTGGAATTGGATTTATTCGGTGTAAACACCAAGGATAGCCCACGAAAGTCTAGAAGAAGACTTATTTCCAGTGGGGGTCCTTCTGGTGGTGATTGGGCAGTACACCGGGCGACAATCCCCTACTCTTTTCCGAAGAGTATACTGCGTTCTTTAACGTGGGCATGGGCCATCAATGCACACGGGACCAACGGCTTAAACGTCTCATCCGAAAGACGGTGCACTATTATAACATGTATTTCAGCCCTCCGGATCCTGCTAACCGTTAGCTGCTGTGCGTTTATACGAGAAAATCCCGATCCGGATACCAAAAATATGATGATCGAATCACTGGCCAATAAGAAACTGGAAATTGTAAGTCTGGTTCTCACAAGAGCCCTAGTATCCGGATCGGGAGCTAACTGTTAGCGCTAGCCGTTAGCACCTCTGCGTGAGAACGCCCGATCGGTTAGCGCTAACAGTTAGCATCATCCGGATACCGCTAACGGTTAGCAAGCGTTATAGGTTATCAAGTTGAGCGCGTTTTTATCATCAACCAATCACACGTACGCGTTTACAATTTCCAGTTTCTCGTGAGAACCAGGCTAATATGAATTAAGATGATTAATAACAAAATAGAACATTGCTAAAACTACACTGACTTCAATTTTAAAATATTATTTAAAGAAGAAAATCAGTCGCTTGAGTGTTTTATTTATACACACTCAATCTTCTGGGTTCTCTGGTCATATACCCAGAACCCACCTTCATATATGTATGTATATTCATTTATTTATTCAGAAATTACACCTTTATATCATTTGCAGAAAAAAAAAATTGCTGAAAGCTAAGGGTCTTGAAACCGTTTGAATTCATTCATTAGTGTTCTTTATTTAACCTTTGTACCAAAACAAGAATTCCTGAAAGCCAAGGGTCTTGAAATCGTGCGAGTTATTCAAGCTTTGTACCACGGTACGATGCGCACTTCACAATGCGCATTGAAATGCCCTTTTTTCAAAATTATTATCGTTGTTTGAATAAGTACGGGTGATTATACTCTATGAATACATTTTCGATTTATTTCAATGGAATTAGTTCATTGATTGTTCTACTTTGATTTTTGCATGTAGGGAACAAAGATGCCAGTATATCACAGAATTCACAAAATTGGGAAATCTGAACAAATTATTTAAACTTCTGCTGAGACCGCTATCTATAATGATAGCGTTTAATTTGTTGCAAGCCTACAGTATTCCCTATTTTTATTTTCATGAAATATTTACTGAAAGCTGAAAATTTAATATTAATCTCCACTCAGACCGTGTAAAACACAACAAGTATGGCATGAACAACGTATTCGTGAATACTAGCCTACTACTACTACTACTGCTGCTGCTGCTGCTACCCATGGATTTAAACAGTAGTAGTGCCAGGCGTTTGTAGCGGAAACGTTTCTTGATTGTATATTTTTCTTCAAATGAACTTTTAAAACATTTAATCTACGTCCTACAATTCAAGCACGAGTCCTACCTCATTTCGGAACTTTCTGTCAAATTACTTTTCATTAGAAGAAATTGTAAACTCTTGTCTTCATAAATATTACTTCTGTTCGGATTTCTGGAAATGTAATTTTAAAAAATTGAATACATTGTACAGATAGAATACGATTATATCATATGTATCACTCCAACCTTTCGTTCATACAAAAGTAAGTCCACAGCAATTTGTCAGTCATTATATTAATCAGCGAATCAGCCAATCAATCGATCGATCAGTCAGTCAGTCGATCAAACAATCAGTCAATAGATTAATCAATTGCAATGGTCAATAATTGAATCATTCAATATATCAATTATGCATTTTCTGGATTCATTTTTTTCATATGCCTATATATGTATTATCATAATTATTATTACTATTATATTTATATATATATATATATATATATGAATATTATCATAATTATAATTACTATTATTATTATTATTATATATCAATATAAATATCATATATATATATTGATATAATACCGTAATAATTATGATAATAATAATAATAATAATAATAATAATAATAATAATAATAATAATAATAATAATAAATGCTATTCATATTGACTCACCTGGTACTCTTATTCGGAAGTTGTCCATGTTGACTAGAGAAATTAGACTCATAGTACGGTATGTAACTGTTCTTCATAATACCTGACTCATAAAAGCACATACCTATACTCAAAGTTGCTAGAATTATAAATATCCATTTCAATCTCCTTTCAGGAAAACGGATTATTTTCTGTTTATAGAAATGAAAGTTACATAATAGTGTTTTAACATGATCAGCAAAATGTTACGCTATTTCACTTAAATTTTCTTTCTTTCTTTCAAGACATTTATTAACTTCCATAGAACACAAAACAATGCAATACAATAATAAAGATTTTTTTTTTTGTTTAAACGTAAACTATAGAAGAAGGCATGATCCCGAGAAGACAAAGATCTTGTGATGGGCATGCCTGAAAAAATAAAAAATAAAAGTCTCAGACAAAAATAAGAAGAGCAAAAAAAAAAAAAAAAAAAAAAAAAAAAAAAAAAAAAAAAAAAAAAAAAAGGAGACAAAAAATAAATAAATAAATAAATAAATAAATGAATAAACAAACAAACAACTGAAGTTCATGCGAAAGCAGAACATATCATATAGATTGCAGATCACCCTCCAATTAAAGACTCCTCCATTATTTAAAGACCACCTTCAATTAAACCAATATTTTATCATTCTAATTTAATATGTTGTTTTTATTACCGACATCAAAGAGGTTATGTATTCAGTGGCGTATCTAGAAGTCTTGAAATGGGGGTGCTGATGGGGGGCGCGAAGGTGAAGTATGGGTAGGGTCCTCGATGACGAGTTGAGGGGCACTAATTTGTTAAATAAGGTGATTTTAGGTGAATTTTACCCATTTTTTGTGGGCGACTGGAGAGGCGGGGGGAGGTATTATGTATTTACCCCTGTCTGTCTGGCTGTTAGCAAGATTACTCAAAAACTAAGGAATGGATCATAATTATCTAAAAAAAATAGATGATTAACTTTTGAGAAGGGTCAAAGCAAAGGTCAAGGAAATAGTTAAATATGCATTGACCTATACCAATATAACATTACATTTATAAATTATTATTAACAACATAGAGTAATTCGAGCATAGCACCAATACAATTTCACATCATTATCTATTCTTTTTGAATGTTCAAGCTAGGGGGAATTTTATAAAGAATAGTACTCCCTTGGTGCAAGTATCATGTGCCACTTCTTTTGCATGTCCTATGTTCACCATTCAAACAACTGTCACAATGAACAACCAAACAGTGACACACTCCTAATATACCATTTATACCTCAGTGACTCCTCGTCATTAGTGCACTTCTTATAGAAAGTATACCTCGACAACAAAATTTATATATAAGTATAGGTGTATATAAGTACATAAAGTAAATGTACGTAAGTATATAAGTAAGTATTATAAGTACGTAGGTATGAAATTATATATAGGTACAACGTTAGTAATAATAGGCCTAAATAAGTAAGTTATAATGTATACCTCGATAACCAGCCTACTGCACGAATTTTTGTCGATTTCTCGTCCACCTCCAAGTACCGACATGATATTATATATCCAAAACTCCTAGATACATGAATTAACCCATTTATCGTTCACTGAAATACTTTCTCGGTAACAAGTTCCAACAAGCGAAAGTTGAAGATATTCTACACATTAGCACGCACAATTGAGAACCCTGTAAAATCAGTTTCCAATTTCTCCAAACGTAGCCTACTTCTCCAGTCGTAAGTCTAATGTTAAACATCAGTATAAAAATGTTTAAGGTGTAATATTTTCCCATACTTGGCTAATTATCTCTACAGTTATAAGTCTTTGGTGTTGCTACCATATATCTGTAACCAAGTGTGTGATGGGTCATTCATGGAGGTTCCAGGAAACAATGAAATTTCACTGTTCCCTGTTACCTCAATGGTCAAACCATAGAGAAAATAGAACAGTCCAGTCCGAAATGTAGCAATATCAAAGGTTGCATTTTTTTTGCTATATTTTAAAAAAATTGGATATGATGTAGAGTAGACATTGATAAATCAAAAAAGTATGTGCAACATTTTTTTTTTCATACGTAAGGGGGGTTGCCAGCAGTTTCAAAATGGCCGTCACTAATATTGTAAGTTTATGTTATTAAAATGCAGCATTCAATTGGAAATTCACTCATAACAATGACAGCAACAGTTAACTAAATATTGTACACATTTTTGAGCTATTACAATTTAAAATGGCTGCCATTGTCCATTATTTTAGCTTTTTAGCATACATATTAATATAATAATAACCGATCT
>NW_022692922.1:2404869-2406336 GCF_011630105.1 Anneissia japonica | reverse complement strand
CTATCACTGTCTGATGAATCAGAAACATTGTTGTCGAGTGTGTCTGATGAATCAGAAACACTCGACAACAATGGAAAGTTGTTGCAGAAACTCCCTTCTGCTTCGCAGTTACACATCTCGGTACACTGAAGATTATTTCTCCTACACGTGCATGTACTATTTGAACATGTACATATTGAACAGGTACATCTGATAAGCTCAGCAACTGCTTCAGGGGCAGCCTGCTTTTCTGACAAGACAGGTCTCAATTTACCATCTTCCATAACCCAGCCCAGTTTGCATGGATCAGGGATTTATGGATGAATAACAGTATCCTGGCTCCATATATTGGCTTGCAGATGTACACGCAATATATGCTGATATAAGGCTCCTGCAGTTGGTGGCAGCTTATCTACACCTTGATTGTTTGGCAGAGTTTTGAATCTTTCCCATCGTAAAGTTGAGGCATCTTTAGCAGATACTTTCTTCGTTCCGAGAAGACTACACAAATTCCAGTATTCATGCCAAGCTGTGGAAGTCTTCTGAAGATCAATACAAACCAGTCTGTATCATTTCCAGATTCAGAGCCACTTCTATGCCATGGGGAATCATTAGAGTATCAGCTTCTTCTTGTGTGCTTACAGCTGTTGTAGGAGGATGCTCTGGAGTTTTGGTTTTGACATCTTGCCGTGTGAATTGTGACAGATACCGCTGAAACCAGGAGAAGAGTGGCTCTTCAGCCAATATACGATCATCTTGGACCAGAAAGAGTAGTGACACTACCAGGCTTCCATGCTATCACCGGTTGTGATAAATATTTTCAGGCCCGTAGCCAGGTTCTTTCAAGGGGGGTTTTCTGGGCGTGAGGTCCACGGTCGAAGCCCCGGTGGGACAAACCCCCAAAGCAAGGGTCGGCGAAACCCCCAAAGCAAGGGGATTGGGATTTTTGTGCTTTAAGGGTCTAAATACTGCTATAAAAGCAGATATGTTTGAAAAGGTCTTTGTCTGGGTGGGTCTGCAGTGCACCAGATGGGTTGGAGGACTTATTTGGGAAATCTGAAGAGGGGGGTTCGCCAGAAAAGAGGGAGGTTTGCTAGAAAAGGGGGGTTCTCCCGAACCATAAAACCCCCCCTGGACACAAGCCTGATTATTACAGGGCATATAAATGGTGTTGGAAAAAAACAGCCCTTAAGATGTTTATGAAATCCCCACCTCATGTTTACATGCTTTGGCCAAGCTTGGGATCATTTAATGTGAGAATAGGATGCAAGGAGTTTTTGTGTAGTCTTCTCTGAACGAAGAAAGTATCTGCAAAACGCCTCAATTTTACGATGGAAAAGATTCAAAACTCTGCCAAACAATCAAGGGGTAGATAAGCTGCCACCAACTGCAGGAGCCTTATACCAGCAGACAGTATATTACATGCACATCTGCAGGCCAATATATGGAGCCAGGATTCTGTTATTCATCCAGAAATCCCTGATCCAT
>NW_022692922.1:2389693-2404114 GCF_011630105.1 Anneissia japonica | reverse complement strand
TTAGGAAAAAATGGCGGCCATTTTGAAACGGCTGGCAACCCCCCTTACGTATGAAAAAAAAAATGTTGCACATACTTTTTTGATTTATCTATGTCTACTCTACATCATATCCAATTTTTAAAAAATATGGCAAAAAAAAAATGCAACCAACCAAAGTTTGCTGGACTATTTGTGGGGTTTACCAATACACAGATTGGGAAAATTGTGATTCCGCTTCCGTGAAATTGGCCACAAGTAAATTATTTTAGTATTAATAAATGCATGATTTATGTTGATTTATTGATTATGTTGTTGCTATTGTTTAACATTTAATTGGGAAAAAAAATAAAATGTGTAATTCATGGCTTTTTGTTTATCTTTGAATATTTTATCATTGAATATTATTTCTTGCAAAAAGTAAAATGTAAATGGCAATTTGTTTGATGTTAGATTCCTTTTAAAAACTAAATTATTTAAGATAAGAAAATGCATATAATGACTCAAGAAAATCAGTTTTAATTCAGAATTTGATTATTGGAGCCATTTTTACCTACCTGCCATATGGGGCCATTTTTACCAGGGCCATTTTTTCCGGGGCCACTATTTCCGAGGCCATTTTTTCCGGGGCCATTCTTACCGTACATCGCGCATGACAGTGCATAGCAAACGTTATGTAACCACTAATAATACTCAGGTTCAGTGGCGTAGGTATGGGCAGTGCAGTATTGGGGGCTCGTTCAATAGGTCTAATCAAGGAAATTCAACAGACTAACGAAAAAAATAAATAAATAAAAAAAATTATATTTCAAAAATTTAAAATTTATTTATTTTTGAATTGCCTTGGTCTAATGATCTAAAAATATAACTTTAAAAAATCCTATTTAAACTTTAAAAGAACCTTTCAATAATATTAGGTTTTAGAGGCTATAATTATTGATTATATTCATTACAATTTACCTATTACCTATTTCCCAAATGCTCCAAGTAAAAAAAAAAAAGACGACAACAACAAAACAAGCGCTTACGTGCAAGCTGGGTGGTCTAGAGGTATGATGCCATGCTAGTGATCTCTGGAGAACTGGGTTCGAATCCCACTGGAGAACAACTTTCACACGCACTGAGTATTCGGTACATTTCCACGAAAATTTGGGCAAAATAACACATATCCTTTCCGAGCCACTGGGGCTCATAGGGCTGGAGCTTATCCCCAGTTTCTGTAGTGTGAAGCGGATGAGAGTTGTACCCCCCCCCCCCTGGACGGGACACTAGTCCATCGCAGGTTAGTCCCCAGCAGATTCTCTGGTACCCATTGATACAGCTGGGTGGACTGAAGCAATGTAGCTAACGTACCTTGGCCAATCTGCACACCGGAGACTCGAAACCCCGACCTTACGATTGAAGTCCGAACCTAAACTGCCCCTACTAAAATTACACATATAGGGCCACCTAATTGATTCTCCTGACGCAAATCCAGGTATTGTTATTCCATCACGATAATAACAATTACCATTCAATAATAGAACAGTAGTCATCTCGACCTACTTGCAGTGAAGTGAATCTAAAATGTGTTCATGATGTTATGATGATCTGAAGTATTTAAAAATCGTACACAATAATAGTTGAACCAACTTTAAAATACCACAAATACAAATGTGCGTGACGATATTTTATTGCTTTAGAAATGTGATTTCAAAGAGTATATTAGTGCATCACGCATTGAGTAGGCCTATTCAATACATATTCACACAGGTTGGGCAAAATACATATAGGCCCCCTAATTGATTCTCCTGACGCAAATCCAGGTATTGTCTATTCCATCACGATAATAACAATTACCATTCAATAATACAACATTCATCAACCTACTTGCAGTGAAGTGAATATAAAATGTATTCGTGAAGTTATGATGATCTGAATGTGATTTAAAAACGTTTATTAGTGCATCACGCACTGAGTATTCAATACATATTCACGACAGGTTGGGCAAAATACATAATAGGCCCCCTAATTGATTCTCCTGACGCAAATCCAGGTATTGTCTATTCTATCACGATAATAACAATTACCATTCAATAATGCAAGTCATCGACCTACTTGTAGTAAAGTGAATCTAAAATGTCGTGAAGTTATGATGATCTGAAATGTTTAAAAACGTACACAATAATAGTTGAACCAACTTTAAACTACCACAAACACAAATGTGCGTGACGATATTTTATTGCTTTAGAAATGTGATTTCAAAAAGCAAATTAGTGCATCGTATGTAAGTGCTTGTTTTGTTGGGTTTTTTTAACTTTAAAAGTTTAAATAGAATTTTTTAAAGTTATATTTTTAGATCATTAGACCAGATTAGACCTATTGAACGAGTCCCCAATACTGCACTGCCCATACCTACGCCACTGGACCTGAGTAGTATTATTTTATTGTTTTAAACTGTCGGGGCCCCATTGAATGAAACTACGGTATTATAGTTTATATTATATTTTTTTTAAACTACAATGTTGGGCCCCTCGCGCCTGGGGCCCTGGCGCTCCGCCACCCCCACCCCCTCCGTCAGCGCCCGAGCGTGACGCCACTGATTGTAACAACTGCTCATTGTAGCAACCCCAATAAGAACGGCGCTTCAGAAAATACAGTACAAGTATACCAATTATTCTCGCAAACTTCATATCCTATCGCGGTTGTTTGTGTTTTAAGTTAACTTAATTTTTTTTTGAAGTGTACAGTTTTTTTGAATATTTTAAAATCCTTAAGTTAAAATAAGTTTTTTTTTTTTTTTTTTTGAAAAATATTTTTTTTTTTAAATTTTCAATGAAAAATAAATGCGATCGTTAATATTGACCTTAGTACAATGTAAACCTGTAATCATATGACTACTTATACAGTAATAATATGACTAGTACAGAGGCCTAGTCAAAGACCTTGTTGCAAATCCCAGCCCACATAAGCCTAGCCTATAATGCCTAGCATGGGGCTCGTGATCGCGGTACCCTGACCCATTAAAAATTAGCAGACGTACTGGGAAGCGTTTTGTTCACGGCATTGGACTGCAGCGAAAAATGATTCCCCCATCAATAATGGAACAGGCCCACGTCACGCTTGGCTGACTCGTTTGATTTACATTTCGCATGTCTTGTGTTGTTGTAAAATGTATTTCAAACCAGTCATGCTTGGCTGGTTTTGATTTACGTTTTGCAACAGAATTTGGAGAGGGCGTTTGATCAAGTCAGACCATGGTCAGACCTACGTTTTGAATTTGAATTACATTTTAAAGAAATTAGAACTACATTTTGGAAAATTTGAACTACGTTTTGAAAAATTAGAACTTCATTTTGGGAAACCAGATCTACATTTTGAGAAATTTACGCCTACGTTTTGATAAATTAGACATTGAATTTTGCAATTACATTTTGATTTTAACATGGACTTTTGCTGCGTATGGCACCCCATATTAATAAACTATGCAGAGAAAAGTTTTTCATGATAGACTGTTCTCTTCTTGGTGACTTCGACTTGGTCAGGGATTAATTACCACTTGATGTTGCCTGCAGGCACAAGTAGGAATCCCAATCCACCAAATTTGGGGCCTTTTTCCCAGGTGTTTGTAATCACACGGAATCCCTATTGCGTTTATACAACACACATCTCTGCTAAACAGGTGATAAAGGGTGTTGTATAGTTTGGCTTTATGGAATTTGTGGATTTTGTTTTATTTTTGGTATTAGAATTTCTACGATTTTTATCATTATCATTAATCAATAGTCACTGGTTTTATCTTCGAATGTGTTCTGATTTTGTATTGTCTCAATTCATCCCGGCTTTGGCTGCCATGTGCAATTTTTGATGTTCTTCTGAATAAAATATACTTTAAATAATAATTACGTTAGTGGGTAATACAAAAGAGAGTTTAATTCGCATTTGACTAGTTGTCATGCATGAGTGATCTCTGAAAATCAATCCAATCAAAGAATGTCTTGATACTATGTTGTCGATGGCCTGGTGGCTAACAGTGAACAGTGAAACAATGCATTATCGTAGTACAATAATGGAGGAATTAGTGGTATACAATCACAGATGGAGGCGGAGGCGAAGGTTTAGTGGGCGGGCTAAATGAGAGGGCGCTAGAGTAAAGGCCTGTTTATACTTCAACGATAACAATAACGATAAGAAAAGCTAAAAAGCAATTGTTCATATAGAAAATAAAAGAAATAAGTTTTTACACTAGGACGATTCTATAACGATTTATCTAGCCTGGGTTCCAGGCCCTAATTTTGGTTTATTTACTTTTTTGCACTTAATGCGCGCCATACCAAATGTAATTGGCGTCCCATACTCGATTTCTTTTTTATTTTTTTCGAATTTTGTTACGACCATAGAGCTATTCTTATTATATCTCTATGGTTACGACTCAACCGAAGATAAAATTATAACTGAACTTTATTCGCTCGTTGGCGGCGCTGTCTATCATAAAGGAAAACTATAACAAGCGACTTGTGGTAAGTCTACGATTTATCCTGTATGCAATAACAAAATATTTTCGTCATAGAATCGTCCTAGTGTAAAAACTTATCTTATTTCTTTTGTTTTCTATATGAACAATCGCTTTTTTAGCATTTTTATCGTTATCGTTATCGTTGAAGTGTAAACAGGCATTAACTCTAGAGCGCGCTCTATCTGGCAAATTACTGTAAGGTGATATGATTCCATGACGGTCAGTCAGAACGCATAAACCCACGTAGGAAACTTGTACTTGTCAGACTAATATCTATTTGCAGATTCAACAAAGCTACTGTAAATGCAGTCCCTAAGTATTTTTTCTAAAACACATTTTTGTAATCCTAAAACCTAAAATCTATGGCCGGACCACTTTCCCCTTACTTTTGAAAATAGAGTTTATATATATAAATATTAAATAATTACAGTAATGTAAAACCGGTGGCGAGTGTCAGCCAAACTTTCATTACCACCCAAAGTTATATGGCTCAAGTCGGCTCTTTACTTACGGCAAAAATTTCTATACAAATAGCTGTCGGAAGCATTTTGAAAGTGGTCCGGCCATTATAGAAAGAGCAGGGGGTGGGGCGCTTTAATTTTGAAAATATGGCACCATAGACTGTGGTGTACCTAGTTTAGGCCTATGTTCCATGTAAATAAGACAAATGTATACTTCTATTATGATAGATTGATAAAAGTAAAATTTCTAATCAGGGCCAAAAAAAAATAAAATGAATTGAGTTTCTTATTTCCCCATGAATAATTAATGTGCAAGGAACACGAATAAGCTACATAATACAATGAATTGCCTGCAGGGTATTGTGAAATAATAACAATATGGATTAACTTTTGAGAATACTCAGGATCAATATTCGATGCATCATATTTGGAAAAAGGCCTACAAATTAATGAATACCGTAGAGTTTCCAGTAACATGATGGTACAATTACACTTACACTTATATGATGGGACACTTACTTGCCGAATTCTACGAAAGCCTATTCGTGCCACTTAAGTATATATTAGTAATCCGAAATTTCGGATTACTAATTCGAAATTTCGGATTACTAATCCGAAATTTCGGATTACTAATTTGAAATTTTGGAGTGAACGGGGACATAGATGAAGTTGGGACGCGTGTTGCGTCGCACTTTGTAATAACTGTTGCACTTTGTAATAACTGTTGCACTTTTTAATGAAGTCTGTCGCACTTTGTAATCATCTGTGGATTTTTGGTAATTTTACTAGGCCCCCAGTCGGTCAGATCATCAATATGGTATGTCGGAGTGATCGGGTGCAAATTCCGAAGGGTTCAATTTGATTTCCCTTATTTTATTATAATTATCATCATTACACCGATATGTGGGATATGGCTCCAGACCCACTTGACCCCATCCATTGGAGATTCCGAACCGTCCGACGGAGGTCTCGGGTTCAAATCCAAAAGAGGTCCAATTTAATTGTCCTCTTATTTGTATTAAAACATTGTTACATTGATGGGGTTTGGCTCTAATTTTACTCAGTCCGTCAGAGCGTCCACATGGTATGTCAGAGGAATCGGTTAGAACTTCCTTAACAGTAGAGGAGGTTTCGGATTCAAATCCCAAAGAGGTTCACTTTTATTTTCTTATATCGTATTATATTATCGTTAACTTGATTTGGTATGGCTCCAATTGTACTGGAACCCATAACTCTGTCGGTTAGTGCATCCACATAGTATGTCGGAGGTCTTGGGTTCAAATCCTGAGGAGTCGAATTTATTTTGTTTGATATAACCTAATTTGTTCGATGGATCCGGGTCAGTCGATCGATTGACCGCAGTTAATAATTGTGAGCTTGTACTGTTTGTCAAATCATGAACCAATAAATAATGAGAATATAATCGACATTAGCCCTAACCTTAACCCACACAAGGGCACATATAGTTATGCAAGAAGAATACAAACATTTGACAATTAACTTTTACATTGATCTTGAACACCCTGCTGAAAACTACAAAAGGTGTAAAAGTTAAGCAGCAGCGTTGGAAAGGTGATACATGTACAAAGGTACATACAAATCAGTCTAGGATAGGAGTAGGCCTACTGTAGGAAAAAATCGTTTTAACCCCTTCCCCACTCCAAATCAAGGACTTTTCTGAAATAATATAAACGGGCGGAATTATGCATGATCTTAGTCAGAAATACCCAGCCTACCGGGTAACCGTTTTCGCGGGATTTGTTCACGCGGGAAACTCACTGTCGCGAAGGATGAAGATGGGGCCGTTAAGCAATGCCAGCATCACTCCAATTTCTTCATTTGTTGAGTCGCCCTTATAACTTATGTTCAATGAATACTATATCATTCGCATAAAACATAGTTTTCAATTGATTCGTAAATCAATTAGGTCCATCTATGTAGGTTAAATGCATCTGAATAATAAAGTTGATTTCAGTATTACTTGTTTTACAGAATATAATTAGGTATATTTATCTAGCCGAATAATAAGAATCTTTTGAATCTTTCCCAATGCATGGCGCTACCTCAATGATCAGTTTCGGTGACAAAATAAAATGCTGATACACTTCTATACTGGTGCCAGCCAGGGTATATGCAAAATTTTTCAAACAGTTAAGTTAAATCATATATAAATCATCAAAGAAAGGTAAATACAGTGTTCGAATAAAGGACATAATAATACATCGTGTATTGTAGTCCTATAAATAAATGAATAAAGAAATTGTTATAAAATTTATAACCATTAGACCACAAAGGCTTCATGGTTAAACAGATTCAAATACCGCCAGATACACTCCATTACACAATAGGTATGGTTAGGAACAAATAATTGCATATAATGTAAATCAAGATTGCCGTTAACAATGTTAAATTATATATAAATCATCAAAGATATGTAAATACAGTGTTCGAATAAAGGACATGATAACACATCGTGTAGCATAGCTCTCAACGAATGTAGTCCTATTCTTTGATGATTTATATGTAATTTAACAGTGTTAATGGCAATCGTGATTTATATATATATATATATATATATATATATATATATTCAGTATTCAGTAACAGTAACATTTATTCAAATCGAAATATGTGAAAGTAAACAATTAATAGCTATAAATCACGATTTAGGAATCAGATTAGAAGTTAAAAACTGGTCTCAAAATGATCCCTTAACAAAAGAGAATGTAATATATATAAAATAACATTTTTTAAATAAATATATAAATAAACAACATGCAAAAAGTGTATCTCGTATCAGATTATGTTTCTCCTAATTTAAAATTTTGTCAAATGAACGGTATAGAACATGTGATTTAAATTATAATTTGAAAGATATTCTTTTTTAAAAGTTTTTCTGAATAAAAGTAAATTCATTGATTTCATCTGTAATTTCATTCCATAATTTAGGACCATAGAATTTAACAAAAACATTTAGTCTTTGTAAGTCTTGCAAAAGGAATGTCTAGTCTTCTTGTTTTTTTTTTTATAGTATTACCTGTGCAAAAGATATCTGAAATCGAAATTGGTAATGAGTGATTTTTATATTGGTACATAAGGGATAAGTCCTGGATTTTATGAAGATCAAAAATATTTAAAACATTCAGTTTCTTAATTAAGGGTTCACTATGAGACATAGCAGGGGATACACAAACAATTCGTACAACACGTTTCTGTAAATTATATAATTTCATAAGATTTGAAGAATAATCTGCTGCCCAAATAATATTACAATATTGTAAGTGTGGAAGAAGGAAAGAGTTGTATAAATTAAGAAGTATGAATTAAGAAAAGTGCTTCTGTACCTTATTTATAATCTAGAATAAAATATATATATTTATATATAATATATTTTAAAATTTTGCTAGAAATACGTTTTTGATGAGTAGACCAGGTTAAATTTTCATGAATTATAACACCAAGACCCACCAAGAAAAAGGGTTTCTGTTTTACGTTCTAAAATGGGATTATTAAGAAACAGATTATGATATGCCTTTTAGTTTAGAATTTTTACGATGAGTATGAAACAGTATGTAATTTGATTCAGTCGCGTTTATTAAAAGTTTGTTAGCAGTGAACCAGGCACAAATCTTGTGTAGTTCAATGTTGAATGTTCTATACAATTCATCAATATTTTCATTAGAGTAGTATAATGTGGTATCATCGGCAAAGGAAACAACATGTAGAGTGTCACTAACACATGTCAGGTCATTTACGTATAGGCCTATTAAGAATAACAGCGGTCCAAGCACAGATCCTTGTGGCACACCACATGTTATTTCCTTTGTCGATGAATTGTTTACGATTCTCAAGATAACTTTTGAACCATTCATATGGAACACCCCTAATACCATAGTGAAATAATTTTGAAAGTAAGATGGCGTGGCTTACTACATCGAATGCCTTAGTTAAATCAATAAATGTACTTAATAAAAATTCTTTCTTTTCAAATGAATTATATATGGAGTTTATAAGTTCAAAAAGGGCATGGCACGTTGAATGTTCTTTTCTGAATCCATGCTGATGATTATTTAGAAGATTATTTTTAATTAAGTAATTTATAATCTGGTATGCATCAATTTTTCAAGAATCTTAGAAAATAGTGGAAGGATCGATATAGGTCTATAATTTGATAACAAGTCAGCATCACTTTTTTTTTAATTAATAGGGACTACTTTTGCAAGTTTAAAATGGGTTGGAACAATTCCTAAGGAAAAAAGAGGCATTTATAGCAAACGTTAATTGTTTTAGGATAGTTGGTAAAATTTGTTTTAAAATAGAAGCATTTAGGTGGTCGTATCCAGAACATTTATTTGAATCAAGATCATTTATAACATTAAATACCTCAGATTCAGAAACAGGATTTACAAAAAAAAAAGAAGAAAGTGGTTGGTTGGTTTGTTAGGTAGGAAAGAGGAATTACATTACAAGACGACATAGAGTTATTTATTGAAGAACTAATTTGAGCAAAATATGTATTGAAATGTTCACAGATAGATTCTCTGTCACTTATGATTTCATTACCAATCCTTAAAATCTTCGGTTCTTTCATAACTTTTTTTCCCGGGCTTAATCACAGAGTTTATTACATTCCATACACTTTTAAGGTTTCCCTTAATTTTTTCTATTTTATCAATATAATATTTTTTCTTAGCTTTTCTACACAGATTGGTAAAAATATTATTATATTTCTTATATGCCAATTTATGTTGGCTATTCTGAGTCTTCGTGTACCTTATACAGCTTATGTTTATGTTCGCTACATTTAGCAAGTGAAGGATACATCCACGGTTGTTTACATTTCTTTCTTTTCTGTAAATTATTTACACTCAGGTATTTATCATGAATTTTGAAATAAATATTAAGAAAGAAGTCAAGTGATAAATTAGGATTACAATTATAAATGGCAGACCAATCTTCTTGGTATAGCTCATTACTGAAAGAATTTATATCTTTAATACAATAATAAGGTGTATTAGTTTCAATGGTAGAACTATCGATATAATTTTCAACAATACAAAAAATAGGTAAATGGTCTGAAATGTCAGATATAAGTATACCCGACACAATATTAAAATCATATTAGTTAGTAAAAAAATTATCGATTAGAGTAGCACTATGAGTAGTAATTCTGGTGGGTTTTGAAATAGTTGGAAAAAATGAATTTGATATAATAAGATTTAAGAAACTATTAATATGATCATGACAGTCGAATTTTATCAAATCAGTGTTAAAATCCCCCATTAGGTTACATCTCTTATTTCGGAATTTGTTTTTATGAGTAAATGTTCCATATTATTAGAAAACAATTCAACATTAATATTTGGTGGTTTATAAATTACACCTATAATGGCATTTCTCCTATTACTGGTAACAATTTCAATAAAAAACGAATCACGTACCTTTTTGGGTAACATTAAATCATTTCTTAGTGTATATTGTATATCATTTCTAACGAACAAACCGACACCACCCTTATTTGTTAAACCTTGCACTAGAGTGGAATGTATAATCATCAAAATATGGGTGTATCATTTTATCGTTGAGCAAGGTTTCTGATAAACCAATTAACGAGAAATTATAGTTAAGGGAATTTATCAAATATTGAAACTGACCTAATTTATTATTAATACTTCTTGTATTAATATGAAGAAGTGATAATGCTTTTCTCTTTGACTGGCTAAGTAAATCATTAAATTTACGAATATCAACATCCTAATTATGAAATCAGTTTATCTGCAAACCCTGATATAGTCAACGTAGTGCATTTTGCACCACAGGCGAACGTATTTTTGCAAAAGCCTATGAACACCATTCCATGTTTTTGGCAAAGGCCAATATATCCGTTTCAGCCAATCAGCGTGCAGCTCTGAATTGAGGCGACTAACACTGCTGTCGCACAATGTGACCACTGCTTGGGATTTATCCCAAGATCTAGAGATTTTTTATGACACCTTGAAATCATGGAATTTTTTGTTAAATTTTCATTAAATCTTGGGATTTTTGGAATGATTTGACATTTTTAATTTTTTCTATCAAGAAGTGAGCAAGTAGGCTGCTACCAATTGATCATTGTAAATGAGGGCTGTTTATTTGAAATAAGACAAATTCGAACTTTGTAGTTTGAAGGCTGTTGTTTAAAGAAATTTTCAACATTTTCCAAAAACAATACTGTAAGGTGCATTTTGCCGGGTGTTTAGTACGGTAGTGTTTTAGTAGTGTTTAGGATAAATATGGCGCAAGTAAAATCTTTAAATGTCGGACTGAAAAAAGACGACATTCAAACATCTTCATATTATTAATGAAGGCATAATCTTGGCATCTAATAAATATTATGATATGACCTGTAGGCACGGTACCATTTATTCATGGAAGTAGATAGAAAATACCTTCCCAAATGCAATCGAACAATTACCTCGATTGTTTTGGAATCTTTAAAAACATATTTGCAAAGACTTAGCCTACTTTTCTCATTAGGCCAGTACTGTACCGCCCATGGTCTGGGGGTACAATGCACTATAAAAAGCTATTGCAATTCTTTGTACTATTATAGTGGGCTGTTGAAAAGAGATTTATACACTTTGCAAAAACTTCAAAATTCTCAGTGCTGCTAGACTAATTTTTTTCGCACTCATACCCCTCTCCTTATTTGCGAACTTCATTGGTTGTCTGTCCAAGAGAGAATTCAATTTAAACTTCTGTCCTTTGTTATTTCTGATTACCTAATATTACGTCCCCATATGCGCTTAACAAGATCTTCCAACTCCATTCAACTTGTTTGACCGGTTTACCATAAACGGATTGGTGACAATTCATGTTCTTCAATTGCTGCCCGACTTAGGAATGGCCTGCCTAATTTTCTGGTCCTGAGATTCGCTTAGGCAGTTTAAAGTCAATCTAAAACACACCTATTTCAATAGTTTACTCTCACTTTTCTTAAGATCTTATTTGTTTATTGTTTTGTTCGTTTCTTACTTTCTGTCGAACCTTTTTGCTTCGAGTTACTGCCTTAGTGCATTTTACTGTAAGTTTGCACACTTTCCTTGGGTTTGGTTCTGCAAGCTTTACTCATGGGGATTTTGTTTACTTTTATCAAGTGGATACATCGCTTTGAATGTCAGTTTCTTCAGTCAGGCGTATTTACTTAGGCTTAATGCCACTACAAATATACTTTTTCGAAAACCTCATTTTAAAGTTTTAGTTCAACAAACTACACCCCCACCTTCCCAGTTAAAGCCATCTATTTCTACCTGCGTTCGTACTCACTCGTTCAGGATATAAGAGAACTTAAATATAGAAAATCATTTAAATCATTCAATCGGTTTTTGCCGACAAATTGATATAGCCTCGATGATCTATCATGTGAATTTGGGCTTTGGGACCCGATTAAAACTGTAATACGCCAACCCTTTCGATGGTTACATGTTGAGAATACGTACTGGCATATTGTAATACACACTCTCTTGGTGTACAGTATGAGATGTTTCATTAACATAACATACACTAAAAACTACATCGCCAACGAATTAGGTGGGCAGTGGCGGATCCAGGAATTTGAAATAGAGAGGATCCAAGGAGGGATGGATGGTCGATACTACCTTAGCCCTGTAACAATCGATAATGCAAAAACGACGCATAATGAGAAAAAAAATGGTTAACGCATAATATAAAAAGGTTTGACGCTTAATGTAAAAAAATAACGCATAATGTAAAAATCAACGCATGTCAAAAATTTTGCTAACGCATAATGTAAAAACATTTTCTGACGCATAATGTAAAAACCTATCAACGCATAATGTAAAAACAAGTCTTCTCCCTTCCACACGCCTGTTACTTTAACCTACTAGTGTTATCAATGATACCGCCTGCCTGTCGGTTGTTATAAGTGCGAATTAACGGTTCAGCTGTATCTCAGAGCTTCTTCTTAGACAAATTGTAAACAATTACTAAATCTACCTCCACGCCAATTGACGATATTCTGATCTACCAAAATGTAATATAAACTCATTTTTTGATTTTCAACGATGAGACTCATTTTGTAATGAGACCACGCAATTTCATCTGAAAAAAGTTACCAACAACGACGAAGTGACAGTGTTTCACGGCTGTGGGAAAAACAAATTATCAGCCTGCTGCTCTCTGTTTAAATAGTGAACGTATCTGAAAAACAATGATGCATGAACAGGCTTGGTCAACTTGTAAAAATTCAGAGCCTTCTGTTGTTTGCCCATAGATCAAATTTGGGAGTGGTATACAGTACGATTTCAAAACATTGTCATCGTAATAAAACAGCTATAATATTGAAAACAAACAACTTGAAACAAAATCGATGTACGAATTTTAATGGTCCACTTGTTATCAAATTTTACGACCAATTTTTACATGCATTTGTGAGTGAGTGTGTAATAGACATACAAAACAAACATTAGCGATTAGATGTATAATAGCTTTGAATATCATTTCAACACTTTCTAATAATAGGGTCCGTATCTCATATAATTGCCATAGACCCGGTTTCGTACACACTCGCTGAAGTAAATTTCAAAGGAAACGTTTTTCCCCATTTTTCTTATTGTTAAAATACTCCCATGCAATACTGTAGGTCCCTAGTATAAAATTGACAGATCAATTAGTCACTCTGTAAAGACCGGTTATGCCATTTTAAATAATATTATAGGCCTATAGGCCTAATGTGTGTGAAGTACTGATTTGTTAATATCGAATGGGTGAAATTGCGCATAAACTTTACACTCTTAGCTTATAAATAACATACAATGCCGGAGGAAAGGATATCACGTTTTAGTCACCAAAAAGGATTTTCCACGGACGCACAGAGAAGGCTTTCTATTAGTACACTCCTCGAAAAATTACTCGCACCCCCCTGGCGCCCCACTACCCCCTCCTCCAAATCACGGTCAAGTTGTTATAAAAAGCACCTAAAATCACCCTATTTGGCAAGTTAGCGCCACCTCAACTGATCATCGAGTCCCTTACTTACTTTCGCGCCCCCACCCCCATCACCACCACCCACACTTTAAGACTCCTGATACGCCACTGGACCCTACACACAGAATCTGCCTTCGCCCCTCAAAAGCGAACGAGTTTCTGGTGTCGAAAATCCAGACACTTCGTTAGGCCTATACCGTAGAGTACAAAATACTGTACAGATATAATTAAAAAAAAAAAAAAAAACCCTTAAAAAATGGTCATAGGAAATAAATTCATTCTGGATTCAGTAAATTATTTGTGAATTTTCTTTTCTTTAGTTAATCCAGTGTCAATTTTTTTATAAGTAAATGTTATTTTAACTTACAGACTTGACATGTTTCCGAGGTCCCAGCTGTCATCGCTTCACTTTTGACGATGCCTCTTGCCAAGAGGCGAAACATGTCAAGTCTGTAGTAAAAATAACATTTACTTATAAAAAAATTGACACTGGATTAACTAAAG
>NW_022692922.1:2385785-2388050 GCF_011630105.1 Anneissia japonica | reverse complement strand
CTAGGCATTGGCCATAATTTAATGCTCTATCTGTCATAATTAAATTCAACATTCATACAGGAACTGGTTTTAGGTGTTTTATAACAACTTGACCGTGATTTTAGGGGCGCCTGAAGGAAAGTAAATTAGGCCAGAATTAAGAATCGTGACATAAGCCTGCTGACGGCATCCAGGACTTATATACAGTATTGGTATTCGCAATGGGTGACTGACGTCTTTTATATAGAATTCCCTTTACAATATTTACAATTTTCAGTTTTTATTCGTAGTCGTAAGTGACCGTTTAATAAACAAAAGAAAGATGTGTATAAGAGACAGTGTTACGACACTGGCTAACACGCCAATCATCCCCCCAATGAAAAATATTTTTCTACGCCACTGGCTCAGGGCGCTTGATATGTACTTCCCCCACCCCTTACCCCAACCATAACCATCCAGACCTGGTTTTGATTGTCTCAAAATGAGTTTCTATTTAATTTAGAATAGTAAATTAAATTATAATAATGGTATTACATTTCAGTTCCTGCTGATGCTGGATTTGTAAAAAAAAAAATCAGGAGGTGGATTTATCTGTTTTTGACGCAAAACAAAAAATAAAAATGCAATTGTCCTGAAGAAATTTCATGAAATTACTGAGCAATTCATTGGAGATATAAAGGGTTACAATCCTTGCATTGTAAGTTACTTGCAGTCTTTAGTGACCAGTCGTACAGCACCGGTACGATTTAATTCCAACAACCGACTGTATTCTTTCGGCATATCGTGAGAGTTCTGGAATGATTCATCGTTGTAGTAATGAAAGCTAAGGGTTCGACCTGATTCCGTTTGATTAAAAGGGTAGAAGCCGTATAGCGAAATTTTCGTGCATACAGTGCCTGCCAAAGAATATATATAAAGACCCGACGACGGTCTTCCAACCTTAAAAGATCTGGAAAAGATACAGTATAAGATTGTTATTAATAAGTTCATTGGTGATATGTACAGAAAGAGAGAAAGATTGATTTGGCGGGGTCGTGACAAAGTGCGAGCCAGCGAGTCATGCGAGCCAATGCGCGAGCCATACATTTTAAATCTTTCTTTTTTTTTTCACCGGGAACTTTGCCTGTGTAGTCCAGTCATGCGCAGTACATACACTTTGGACTTAGATTTTCGAATCGTCGATCCGAAAGTATGCAGCGCTGATAGATGTTGTTAAAATACAGATACATACATACAGATATATATATGAAATAAAATAAAACTCGTAGAGATGGTAATAGATTTGCCTCAAAATTTATTATCTCGTCTATTTTCTTAATAAATTTTTAGGCAAATCTATTACCATCTCTACGAGTTTTATTTTATTTTATATATATATTTGCCTATGCAGCAACTCTGATTTTCCTGTTTTACTGTTATACCTCAGCTGCTACCACCGGAATCTCTTTTACTTACACCTTGGATTTTGTGTGAACTTCCATGTTTGTTGATACCACTGCATTTCTTTCGCTTCTTTTGTTGTATATTTCATCGTTGTATCGTTTATCTGGTTGTGATCATCGCCAATGCTTCATCATGTCCAACCCGGATCGTGTTCTGCGAGTTATTCGTCGTGAGTTAAATGAGCATTTACAGTGTCATTCACAACATGTGCGAACTTTTGGATTTTATTTTGGATCTTCTACATTTTGTAAAACAAGATTTGCTACCCACGTCCAGTTTGTTTCAACCTGTCTCAACAACAACATTATTCCGAATGGATACAAGTGTAATTGGAAGCCGAGTATTGCGAATGTCAACCCAATAATTGTTTCTCGAATCGTTCAAACTTTTGAGAGGAAACTTATGCGCATTAGTATCAAGTCTCACAGACAAAAATGTGACTATCACAGTGAGAGAATCGAACACTTCAAATCTAATCTTCAAACAGTATGCTCCTCAATGGAATTCAACGATATAAGACTGAAAGTTCATATACTAAACAGGCGTTACTATGAATCTTTGAACAACTTAACTCTGAATGTCAGACATCAACTCAGACTCAACTTGTCAATGATAGAGCTTCCTCTAAACTTGTTGTTACAATCCCCGAGGATTTACCTTTGAAAGAGGAAGAGCGAACTGTTCTGTCGAAAGGTTTGTCATATGTACCGCAACGAAAAGTCATCGATGATTTCATAGTCAGGAAGGATTTGGAGAACTATTTTCGATGCCTCAGATTGAAAGCACACTTTCATGATAAACCTTCTGTCAACAAAGATATGGATAGTTTTCTTCGCCTCAATA
>NW_022692922.1:2383179-2385764 GCF_011630105.1 Anneissia japonica | reverse complement strand
AAAACGAACCCTAAATCGCGAAATGGAATCGTCCAAATTTTTGATCAGTATCTTGAACCACTCGTCGTCAACGCGAAGAGATTTTAATCCCCAACCACGCGTTGTAGACGGGTATACGCGTTGCTTTATTTTGCGAGGCTCCCTTACTGGACAATAAAAACATGTTTTCTTTGTAAATTTGAGTCTGTTCTTGTGACTTTTTTTTGTGTTTGTCCTCAACCAAATGCACCAACGAACACCGATGGGACGGTTGAAACAAAAAAGCAAAAAAAAATCTTCCCTCCCTCATCAGTTTTTTTGCTGGGATAGGGTGATAAACTAACAATTTTTTTTTACGGGGCCTTAATAAAAACTGCTTGTGATCTGTCATATATGTATGATTTAAACCATTGTAGCTTAATATCATCAATTCCATAATAATTTAACTTTTTTATCAATAGTCCATGATCAACTGTATCAAACGCTTTCTTGAGATCCAGAAATATAGCAGCGGTAGCTTAATACTATTGTTAAAATTATTTAGTATGAAGTCGGACATATCTATTAGTGTTGTGTTAGTAGAATGGTTCTTTCTGAATCCTGATCGACATGAGTTGATTAAGTTGTTAGTAATCAAATAATTATACAATTGATCATGAACTGCTCTTTCTATTAATTTTGAAACTATTGGCAAAACAGAGATTGGCCTATAATTGCTTGGTTCAGCTTTATCACCGTCTTTGTAAATTGGGGTTACTTTGGCTTTTTTCCATTCTGAGGGGAAGGTTGAAGAAAACAAAGATAAATTACATATAAATGCAAGAGAATCACAAATCACTGGTGCCGCCAGTTTCAATAATTTACAATCAAGTTCATCAAAACCTGAAGCCTTATTGCAAGAAAGTTTACAAATTTCATCAAATACAGGGGTCCCAAGTTGTGGAAGTGAAATTCCTGGAGATTTTGTCGTGATGGTCATTCCAAGGATTGTCGCGCGCCGCGACGCATGTACTGCAGTTACATCATCACCGTCAACACACTTTATAAACAGAAACTTATTGAAAATACTACAATAAATAAACAGTACACATTTATTATGCTGCATCACTTAATGATATTTAATCATTACAGCAAAAACATTAATTTAAGGGTAAAAACTACACCCCGCCGGACACCATCCCGGTATTTCAAGGTTTCGGGGATCATACATTTATTTACAAAAATATACACACTATACTGTACAGTCCTAGCATACTCCTAGGCCTATATTTTGCACGGGAGATGCATAAAAAACTTTCAAAAATTGACCAAACTTGTGTGGAAAATCGGTCGAAAATAGGTGCGCAGACTGTGTAATACATTTTGCTGGTATATCGAAACACACAAATTGGCCGATAACGGAATTGTCCTAGGCCTAAATTTGTGGGCTGAGGCTATCGGCACTGCCGCAGTGCGGAAAAAGGCTGCTGTTTTCTATCGGCACTGCCGCAGTGCCAAATAAGCTCCTGTTTTCTATCGGCACTGCCGCAGTGCCAAATAAGCTCCTGTTTTCTATCGGCACTGCCGCAGTGCCAAAAAAGCTTCTGTTTTCTATCGGCACTGCCGCTGCCGCAGTGCCAAATAGGTGCTGTCTTCTATCGGCACTGCCAAATAAGTTCCTGTTTTCTATCGGCACTGCCGCAGTGCCAAAAAAGCTTGTCTTTTCTATCGGCACTGCCGCTGAGCAGCAGGATGCAATTGAGCAGCAGTGCGAAATAGGTGCTGCCTTCTATCGGCACTGCCGCAGTGCCAAATAAGCTTCTGTTTTCTATCGGCACTGCCGCCGTAATTTATTATTTAACATATTTATTAAGCTTGCTAAGATTATAATTATAACATACAATTTCTGTTGAAATTGCACCACTTTATTTATAGGACTCATAGGCCTACAATGTGGTCTGTTTTACTAGGCTAGGCATTGGCCATAATTTAATGCTCTATCTGTCATAATTAAATTTAACATTCATACAGGAACTGGTTTTAGGTGTTTTATAACAACTTGACCGTGATTTTAGGGGCGCCTGAAGGAAAGTAAATTAGGCCAGAGTTAAGAATCGTGACATAAGCCTGCTGACGGCATCCAGGACTTATATACAGTATTGGTATTCGCAATGGGTGACTGACGTCTTTTATATAGAATTCCCTTTACAATATTTACAATTTTCAGTTTTTATTCGTAGTCGTAAGTGACCGTTTAATAAACAAAAGAACAAACAGTTGTTACCGTATCGTAAATAATCCTGTATTAAATTATCATAATTATTTAAAGTATAGCAATTTTTTCCGCAAGTATTTGGGATGGGTACGGGTAAAAACTTCAGTCCAGGCATAATTTTTAGCTTGCCGTTATTTAATTGCAATAATAATAATTATTATATATATATGCCTATACATATACAAATATTAATATATATGAATACTACTGATATAATGAAGTATATAGTGAAGTAGTTAACTATGTCGTTTATATTTTTTTCTAATGCAACTTTGACTATGACATACTGTACCATCATAATAGTTTGTATTCGTAGTCGTAAGTGACCGTTTAATAAACAAAAGAACAAACA
>NW_022692922.1:2380608-2382559 GCF_011630105.1 Anneissia japonica | reverse complement strand
CTATTAAGATCACCACTTCCAAGACTTCCTTATCCAAACCAGCAAACATATCTTTTTGAAAGATTGATTTATCAAAAATGCCTTTGACTTATTATATTATTATTATTGAATATTTTCGCCAGTCCTAATTTTTCAATTTTTCGCTCGCGACGACCATTCTCATCAGTTGGCTAGTGTTGTTACCAGCTCGTTACGGTTGAGTGAATCAGCTGACTCCCTGGTCTAGCCCAAATTTCCGAAATAAAAACTGGGGCAAATCGTTATTTTACACATAATTGAGACATTTTCATAAGTGAAAAAAGAACGGCCAAACTTACATTGGAATATCTAAAGTTTGACACGATTTTTTATGGGGTTAACGAATGCAAGCCTTTGAAAGTCGGTACATTTTAGGAAATTCCCTATCTTATAACACTAGCTCAAAATCCTGTAGCACCAGTTTTTTTTTTTGGGACCCAGTTCACGAGCCTCGTTTTCGAATACCGCGCTCCAAAATCGAGTGCCGTCATTTTAGTCGCCCATCCCTCTATTTTAAATTACAAATTAATCGTTTCATCCCCGCACTTCCCCTTTAAATAATTAGCTGATATATATTATTAAAGTATTGTATACTATATAGTTTAGTACATTAAATAAATACAACCTAATAGGCCTAATTATTAGATTGTATTTACTTAAATAAATACAACCTAACCCAGTTGGAATAAGTAAGTGTGTGATACAACAGAAATTATGATACTCTATTCTATGAGTGAATTTAGCAATAAATACAACCTAATACATTAGGCCTAGTTAATGCAATAAAGAAATAATGAACTTATTTCTATTATTAGGTTGTATTATTACTGTTATTAAATGTACTATAATATTTAATGCTTAAATAAATACAGACGATTGTATTTACTGTGATAAATTTAGTAAAATAAATTTAGTAAAATAAATATTTACTTACAACCTAATAAATAATTAGCCTAGTTTAATACAATGGAGAAATAACTGATACTGTACTTCGCTTATTATGCTATGAACACCAGAAATTAATTAGGATTAACTGGGTGTGTAATATGGCTCCTGTCTATTTCTTAACCAAAACCCCTATTCTGAAATGGATCATTCCTTTGTTAATGACATTAATCTACTGATATACTGGCTTTATTTTATACCACTTGCTCATTCATTGTTCACCCTTCTCACTGTTTATTTGTACATATATCATTAATCCTTTATAGAAGTATTCCAACTTGCTTTGACTTAATTACCCTATTGTTTCTACATTAATTATGTCATCATCAGGAATGAAAAATTATCAATATTAGCAAGCTTATATGCACTAGTACCAAAAGTGTTTAACCAATCAGAACATTACCTCTAGTAGGTGACATAGCAGTGATTTAAACAAAAGATCAAAGCATTCTTACTCTAATGATCAAAGGTACCTACAAAAACAAAGAAAGCTCTTTTGAAGCTCTGAGCCCATTGTTAAGCAAAGGGTGTAGTCTACGTATAGCGAACGCTTCTTTAAACAATAGGATAGACCAGTTTCGGGAGCTGTCATTAATGTTAGTACTAGAAAATATTAAACCTAATTTATTACTTACATTACAGACGACATTATCATTTTCAAGTATACCCTGTAATCCTAAAACAAATTGGAATGCCTCACAGTTTTTAACATGATCAAATATAACACTATCAGATCGTGAAGCTGTCTCTTATACACATCTAGATGTGTATAAGAGACAGACATGTAACTTTCTTGACTTTGATAACCGAAATTTAAATTGTGATGCCAAACGTATTAATACTTTAAAAATCTTACGTAATAAGTATGTAATTCTTAAACCTGATAAAGGAAATGGTGTTGCGATAATGAAGAAAACTGATTATATCACATCTATGACGAACTTGTTCTCTGATTCAACTAAGTTTAAGAAACTATCTAACTGTTCAT
>NW_022692922.1:2362882-2378955 GCF_011630105.1 Anneissia japonica | reverse complement strand
TTAAATACAATGACAATATATGATTTTTAACTGTCATTACAGACCTTGAGACTCCAACTTTAACACCAAACGAGAAATCTGTCAATATAAACCAAATTGCAAAATTCTCATGTCCTTTTCCTGATGGTGTTCCAACACCTATCACCATCACATGGATGAAAAATAGCAGCATACTTGATGTGTCCTACACTGAGAAGTATCAACAGTCAGATACAACATTAGAGATCAGCAGAGTCAGTAAAATGGATGAAGGAGACTACCAATGTCGAGCAGAGAATGCAGCTTACAGTGGGGATGAGGGAAAGCTGAGTAATACTGTAATGCTGTCAGTGATTAGTAAGTACAGATAAATTAATATTCTCTGTTTTTCAAAGTGATGTATTCGTTTTAATTTTCTTCTTAATTCTTAGAAATTAAATTATAAACATAATTGATAACAAGAAGAATATTATTACATTATAATGTAATATTTACTAACATTTTTATGATTTTTTAAACATTTTGTTTTATGTATATGATGCATTATATTATTAATAAAAAGTATAGCCGCGTTAGTCTGTACAGTATAGAACAATATAAAGTAAAGAACAGCAGCACTTTTGAGACTAAAAATATATAGAATTTATTCTCTAGCTTTCGTCCACACCATGGGCGTCGATTGGTGGGGACAGGGGGATGCGTCCCCCCTACTTTTCAAAGTTGGGGGAGACATCATATCGATTGGCCCCCCCCCCCACCAATATTCTATAATTAAAACCCCACTTTTACAAGCGAATGGAAAGAATAACAATTACACATGACTCATGAATTTTGTTTGTAACTTTTCTAAGTGCGGTATGTATTTTCCGGACCAAAACCAGGTAAAAACGCATTTGTTTAAACATTTTGTAACCATCTCAGAAACCCACTAGATTGATTTTATGGGTGCAACGACTATCAGAGGCTAAATTTACTGTGAAAACAATGTACTGAACATTGTTGAAATTGGAAGCATGTATCCTTATTAGGCCAATATTTTTTCAAACTCAAAAGTGCACAATTTCTAATATAAACAATTCTTTTTGTAGATTATTATGACCCGTACGTATACTAGTGTTTAATATTATCTATATACATAGGATTACTGTTTTTTTCTAATTTCACGGATATGATGTCTACCTATTTCGATTAAGTGATAAGCCTACCAAAAGTTTACAAACTCCAGTGTTACGTTGATGCAGTCTCGCAATGATGCCATAATAATCAGTGGCAGATTCAAGTGGGCCCTAATTTTTTCAAAATTATTTTTTAAAAATGGAAAAAAAACAAAGGAAATTAGAATTAGAATTTAGGTCTGAGAGTGCCATTTCCGGCAATCTAGAGGTGTCATAATCATAAATTTTCTTTTTGGGGCTGAGGTGATCTACTTTTCCAACGTGCAAGTTCCTCCCTGCCCCCCACCCCCCTGTTTTTAGTTTATCTTATTTGTTTTCATAGTTCGAACTATTAATATGTTACAAGCTAATCAGTAGATAATAAATCATTATTTTTATGAATGTTAGTTTGCACGAAATATATAAGCGGGGGCCCAGCTCTATTTCAAATTACTGGATCCGCCACTGGATATTTTATAAATTTCGTATGGAAATAAATGTTAATTGCATTGCTTAAAATCAATTAAAAGACTATTTTCCCAAACATCATTTGATGAACTCCCGTCCCCCCGCCAACCCTTAGGTTCGGTCGTCCATCACATGCTGCCCCCACCAACCCTTTTAGGTTCGTCCGTCCATCACATGCTGCATATTTATGTGTCCAGAATTTTTAACCATCATTTCTTGGAAAATAATTCCACAAATGTTGATTTTTATTGCTTGACGGTAGGCTGGTGACTGTATTACCTTACACAATCATTATTCAAAAAGATACAATCAAGTTATTGCAATTCACAAATGTACATTGATTTTTTACGTACAAAGGAACATACGCACCTGCAGGGTTCTGGTTTTGATAGAATTCTATCAAATTTTTTTGTATGGGATAGCCTACGAAATTAGGACAAAAACCCATACAAGTCGGCAGTTCTTTCTTTCGCAGCGCTAGCAAACTTCTTATAGCTAGGCCTAGGCAGGCTGTGAGGTCCCATCATCAGAGAGAACGCAATGGGCCTTTCCTACAGTAGTTAGGCTGACTTATATGATTAATTTGTCAATAATAAAGTAAAAAAAATATATATATATATACTTGTTTAGCATCACCGCCCAACCCCGATTTTTGGCCCGCTTCTGATTAGTTCCTTTGTGACCTTAGGTCTCATGGAACTAATGTAATGGTTCACAGTCAGCGTGACCACTCACAATTGTTGATATACCCAGGGAGTTGTTATATTGACTAACAAGTCCCTGATATACCCAATGACTGGGTTGAAATTACCTAAGATTCAGCAAAAATTGCCCAAAATTACCCAAGCTTCCTGAAAATGCATTAAAATTTGCAAAATACGTGTTTTTCGCATGTATAGTTTCCCTTTTAGTTCAATTTATAAACCAATTTTTTATTGTAATTGTTTGTGTTAATTATTAAAATTAATATTCATGAGGTGATAATATGGATAGAAAAATACGCCCTCAGTCGGCCAGTGTTATCAGTTAGATCAGTGATCTAGTTTTATTATGTAATGCATTAATTTGGTAAGATCTATGGCAACGCAAATCACAAAATAACAATTATGAACCCATGTTTATAGCAATCAACAGTCAATTAACAATGTTAAGTGCACTTCGTTGAGTTTTGCATACTTGAATGGACTGAAATATACTTTGTTACTTCTTAATTCAGCCTCTATGACAAAAATATTTAATTTTCTTAGTAAAGTAAAAAACGGAATACCCAAGGACCCAAGACCAAGTCAAAATACCCAAGATCTTGGGTATATACCCAAGCAGTGGTCACGCTGTTCACAGTAAAATGTGTGTATGAGATGTGCAACCAAAAGAGGTCAGCATATTTGTAAACAGATAGGCTCCGAAACGGTGCATCGCGGTGCTCAATAGTTGCTGGCGGACATGCAATTGTGCAAGAAATGTTAATTTTTTCGGTTAGATGAAAAATGTAAGCTGTAGGCGATAAAACATATACCCCCTACCACCAGTTTTGAGTCGTTTTTTAGTCGAAAATTTGATTTACGCATGCGTCGGGTCAAACTTTCCCGACATTTTGTTTCTGTCGCGAGCTGCCTAGAAAAGTTCTTTATGTTGTTTTCGCGACTGTCAGTAAACATTGAGCAAGCTGAGATAGTTGTGGCATATCGGCCACTTAGGGAGCCTCGCAAAATAAAGCAACGCGTATACGAGTGGACCACGCGATGCGATTAAGGGCAGTTTAATCCCATAGTTGGCCACGCGTTGGGATTATTTTCCTGGGCTACTCCACTTCGTAGTGGGGAATTGATAACAGGCTTAGTGTAAAAACCCAATTAACACAAACAATCAACGCGAAGAGATTTTAATCCCCAACCACGCGTTGTAGACGGGTATACGCGTTGCTTTATTTTGCGAGGCTCCCTTACCTGTGCTATTATTTGAAGGTGTTCTGTGTGTTCTATTATAGTGTTTTAGTATATTTTAATGGCTAAGATTGACGGACCTGGTGTACTTAGGCCTAGACACATATGTAAAGTAGGCTTCTCTTTGGGCGACACCGTCGGACCTGGTGTAGGCCTAGACACATCTGATATACTATACCGTTACGTAAAGTAGGTTTCTTGGCCTACCACCAGCCTACCGTCAAGCAATAAAAATCAACATTTGTGGAATTATTTTCCAAGAAATGATGGTTAAAAATTCTGGACACATAAATATGCAGCATGTGATGGACGGACGAACCTAAGGGTTGGTGGGGGCAGCATGTGATGAAGGGACGAACCTAAGGGTTGGCGGGGGGACAGGAGTTCATCAAATGATGTTTGGGAAAATAATGATCAGAAAATACAGCATCTGATGGACAGTCCCTGGTGGGGGAGAACCTTAAAATTATGGACACATAAATTTACAGCATAGCTTCATCAAATGATGTTTGGGAAAGTAATGGTTAGAAAATACAGCATCTGATGGACAGTCCCAGGTGGGGGAGAACCATAAAATTATGGACAGATAAATTTACAGCATGTGATGGACTGACCGTCTATACACATATACAGCATGTGATGGAGGCATGTGTTAGACGGACGAATGTATGCCTTTCTTCAATTAATTTCCAGTAAAAATTATTATAACTTCAAGAAAATTCGTGTTTTTATTGCATACATTAATTTCACAAGCTTTTATTCTGAAATATAGCAGTATCAATATTCTTTCTATAACGGTACAAGCCACCGGGAACCAGACATCGAACAGAAAGTTTCAACAGCCCACTTGTGTTTTGTTGCGACATCATAAATGAAGCTGCTCACGTGACCCCTCTAGGACCACACTCCCAAAAAGAAGTTTATTTATTGTTTTGAGCAAAGCGATTTCGAATAAAACTTTTTTCAAAATTGTTCGAGTGAACGTAACTATGAAAATAATTATTTAAACAACCCAAACCATTGCTTGATTGTCGTAGAAAATGTAGTAGGAATCACAGTACAGCACTGTATAAAATCGTGTATAAAATTTGCGGCTTATTCACCGGAAAATACGGTTTATGGAGCAAAAACTTGTGTTTCTTCATGATTTTAAGGGGGCGGGAAAATTTGTATGAGGCTGGGCAGAAGGCCTTAAAAATAGCTTTAGGATGGGCGCAAGACGTTAAGAGTGGGCGACGCCGCCCACCTCCGCCCTGCATAACGACATCCCTGTACTTCTCAGAACCCCTTCCCCTCCCCCTTTCATAAATTTCGGGATCTGCCTCTGATTTTTTTGACTGAAAATGAAATACTGTATTACCTTACACAATCATTATTGAAAAGATATACTAAGTTACCGTATTGCAATTCACAAATGTACATTGATTTTTAACGTACAAAGGAACGTACTCACCCACAGGGTTCTGGTTTTTCATATGCCAAAATACGTCTCATTCGTGACCAAAAAAATGACCAAAAAAAATAACGATTGTTTTCGTATTTTTTTGGTTCCTATGCTTGCAAGCATAGGAACTTTTAAAATCCTGGTCGTGTTTATTAGTATGTACGTTACTAGTATGTTACGCAGTTTTTTGGTAAACAGGCAAACGTGACTTTTCAGACATCTGTTGGAAGTGTTGTGGTTTGATACCTGACTGGATATAGTAATCCTTTTGCAGCTTCTATCGGATAATAGACTAACGTGTGTACAGTATACACAATAGAGTGAAACCATTGTTGGCTCAGTTCCGACCGAGTCAGTGAAATATTTAACAATTAAGAAAATAAAATTAATCCACCCGATCCATCCCGAAATAGGCGACAATACTAAATTTCCCAGTACTGTAAAGTTGCCTAGTAACACTTGAATAAGAAACGTTCCGCAAGTAGGCTCACACCACGTTGGCACGTTATTCCATTATGTGAATCAGACACATGGTCAGTCACCTAATTTAATTTGATTCTTTGTACGCCGCCTATTCCAATTCAGGAGCGTAAACGCGCTACTTCCGAGAAAAGCTGATTGGCTTGTTCGGTAAACTAGGCTACTATAAGATTATTTACTGCTTTGTATCCATTCCATGTTTGCTTTTTGGTTGTGCGTTGTACAAATGGGGCATGCTTTGGCATTTCAATCCAGTAAAAGGCTGCTACAGGCCTGATTAACAGCGAACGTAACCATGTGGATGTGAAATTTTTACTGATATTCTCAGGCTACGTTCTCACATGGCAGCTAACGGTTAGCAGGATCCGGACCCTGCTAACCGTTAGCTGCCGTGCGTCCATGCGAGAAGATCCCGATCCGGATACCAAGAATATGATGATGAATCACTGACCAATAAGAAACTGAAAATTGTAAACGCGTATGTGCGATTGGTTGATGATAGAAACGCTCTCACTTGCTAACCGATAGCGCTTGCTAACCGTTAGCGGTATCCGGATACCGCTAACGGTTAGCGGTAACCGATCGGGCGTTCTCACACAGGTGCTAATGGTTAGCGCTAACGGTTAGCTCCCGATCCGGATACTAGGGCTCTCGTGAGAACCAGGCTTAAGGAGTTAATGTAATCATGGGGACGTGTTCTTCTGTTATTTTCTCAATGAATAGGGAGTTAACGTAACCATAGGGACGTGTACCTCTAATGTTATTTTCTCAATGAATAGAGAGTTTACGTATTCTCAAATTGAATTTTCAATAAACTTAGTATATTAAATGATTATAAACACAGCATTGACGAATCAAAAAAATACTAATAAACGTTTATAAGGAAATGTTTGTGTCGTCATTGTGTTATTTATTTATTTAAACAGTGTATATAGTGTATATAAACCATGTTTCTCAAATTGTTTCATTATTACCCATAACATAGGGTAATTTTAAAATTTTATCACAGGATCAATTTTCGTTATTGATTTTTAAAAAATATTAAAATATGTTTGGATTAGAAGTTGTTTGAGAAACTTTTGCTCGGTCCTATTAAATATATACTCTAACGATTTACGAAAAAATCAGCTGAGGTCCATCTGTTACACATGGTTTCGCTTCGTCGCGGAATGCAGTGTCAGTAACCTTTCTGGGTAAAATTATGCCTATTGAGTGTCCTTGATACGATAGTTCACGCAAGGCACATTAGTGCTGTATATGTATGTAGGTTCGCCTCATCTGCCGATTTTACAGTAAGCCTAGGTGTAGCAGTAGGCCTAGGCCTACCTCTACACTCAACGTTTGTTTGTTTCCTTGCCTTGTTAATATTAGCAGGTTTATCATCGACAAAAATATTATATTTCAAGGTTTTATTTATTAGTGATATAAGTTTATTATAACTTAATCAAAATCCTGGTGTACGTGTCCCATTATTTCGTACTCATGAGCTTCTAAGTGCTGCTGTTATTTACTTTATACTTTCTATCGGATAATAGACTAACGTGTGTACAGTAACGGTAGAGTGAAACCATTGTTGGCTGTGCTTCGACCGTGTCAGTGAAATATTTAACGAATAAGAAAATAAAATTAATCCACCCGATCCATCCCGAAATAGGCAACAATACTAAATTTCCCAGTACTGTAAGTTGCCTAGTAAGAAACGTTTCGCAAGTAGGTTGCCACCACATTGGCATGATACTCCATTATAAGAATCAGACACATGGTCAGTCACCTCACTTCATTGCTTATACTACTTTGAATATTAGTTGCCATTTATCTACATAAATGCACTGAACTCCAATTTTTATAAGAGAAAGTGAATTGGACAATGTGCTAACATCCTTTGGACAAAAGGTTTATATTCATTGTCTGAGTAAATTTAAGCTGCAGCAAAATTTAATAAGCGTCCCTCCCAAAATTTAACAACAGTGTTTTGTATTCTACAGAAGTTCATTAAAAGCCATTGTTAATTGTAAGGATAGTTACAACATGGGAACAGAGGATTGTCTATGGAAAGCTGAGTCAGCCAAAAATACCAAACACAATCCATTCAACAACAATTCAAACACACCAAATTCAAACCATTCAAACATATTCCAAATGATCCAATAGGAAGTCACACCATTCAGGTAATTCTCACATCATCACATTCAAGGTGTGACCATCTACCCCTAAAGCAAACCACAATATTCAAGACCATCTAATATAAACTCAAACCATCTAATGAATACTGAAACCGATCAGTCATAAATTACTTAATTCGACGTCAAGACAAACATCTATTATTTACGTCTTTCAGTTAAAACAACATCATCCAACACAAAAAACATTTTGTTTACTCGTTTGCCCAACCATTGAGCGTGAATCCAATTCGTTCAGTTGTTTTTCGTTCAAGTACTGTGAACACCGAACCATGCAGTGATAAACCAGTTCATTTAGTTACTTTTCAAATTACTACAATTCATACAACTACTGTGAACACCGAACCATGCAGTGATAAATCAGTTCATTTAGTTACTTTTCAAACGCAGAGTTTTCAAATTACTACAATTCATACAATTACTGTGTACACCGAACCATGCAGTGATAAATCAGTTCATTTAGCTACTTTTCAAACGCCGAGTTTTCAAATTACTTCAATTTATACAACTACTGTTTACACCGAACCATGCACTGATAAATCAGTTCAATTAGCTACTTTTCAAACGAGTCAGTTTAGACCAGGCTATAATTGAGATAGGTGCCACTTGGAGAGGTAGAAATACTCATATGGTTTTTCTAGACCAGTTTTTTATGGGGAATCGGAATATGTGAGGTAAAAGAAGTGTAACCTAAGAACTTTCGCGTGAGAGGGCTTTTTTCAAAATGTCCGGCAAAATCCAATACTACATAATATGGGTAAAATAAGCACAGAAGAGGTAGGTTTGACCAACTTTTGAATATTTAATGATTTGAGTAATGTATAACTAGCTAAAGTTAATAATGTGAAGATTTCGGGAGGCAATTGAGAGCGCTTTTTAAAATGGCCGCCAAAATTAATGAACAACATAACAGCAGCTTCAGTACCCTAGATAAATTTGTTTAAGTTACAAAACATGAATGTAATAACTGCTGTTGACTTTTTAAATCCAAAATAACATATTTTAGGGTGGTAAGCTAACTCACTTTTGGAAATGTAAGTAAAAATGTCACCTTATATTAGCCCTTTTCTGAATGGAATGGAAAATATCACCAGAATCCTAAAAAAATTTCAGCTTCCTTACAAATATACGGTTGTTTTTCATTATTTTTGTGTACTACACAAGGTATTCCAGAGGACCACACAAATAACTACATAATTTTCATGTATAAATGCATTAATTCATTTATTACATAATTGTCCTTTACTGTGTAACCCTATGTTGAGCAATAATCTTCATGTATTGATAATCACTGCAACCTGAAAGTCTTTGTCTTTATAATAAACAGTTCTTGGACGTCCATGGGCATCACTGTCTCAATCATTTTTTGTTTCATTTGATCATTCCATCTGTTGTGAATACTATTTTTACTGACCAAATCATTTACGTTTGCTTAATTGCCCAAGTGCAGGGTCTGCAAACATGGTGGTAGCAATGATAATGTCTGTAATCTTGTTGCTTCTGTTGAACATTTCACAAATCATCTTGCTTGATTTACACTTTTCCACTTAACTACTTGCCACAGTCTTCAAGTTCCTTAGACATCTTTTGTGACAGAACATCTAAAACTTTAAAGTTGCAGAAAGTGTCAACAAAACTTTGCCTTTGACTACAGAAGCATGAGATCTTCTTAATAAGGGATGATTTCGTCACTGGTGAAAGTTAATGTCACTTAATTTACTTTTGGTATTTGCCAGTGTTTGTGTCTAGAATGACCCTCTCTCCGTTGTCATAAAATATAATATAGGGGCATTCCACAGTATTTGGTCCATGAGGGTTAAATTTTCATTTTCAATTATTAATGTAAATTTTGGCTAATTCTCAAAGAAGATATATTAAAGTTAGATGAAAAAAACTTTTTTCATTTTTTTGATGGATATTCTTTGAGTTATTTGATATTAAATATTAAAAATGTATAATTTGCGTCATGGACGGGACATTAAAAAATGCTAAATATTTCTTAAACAGTAAATCCTATAAAATTTTGGTGCAGACACAGTTACCTTGTACTTCCTCTATTACAAAATCATGTGTTTGGTTGAAATTTGTTATTGTTAATTTCATATTTGCACATCAAAATTCATAAATGTCCCGTCCGTGACATTTGAGGAGGTTTTTTTTTACATTCATTAGAAAAGTAATGCCTATGAAAAATTTAATATTCAATTTTCTCCTACTAGAGACTAAAACTTAATATTTTATCAACCGATTTTTAGATAATTTTTTGTTTAACCTGCCAAAAATATAATATTTCAGAAACAAATTGTCACGGACGGGACATTTTTGTCACAGACGGGACAGTTTGTTACGGACGGGACACTTAAAAATACAAGTTTCTCTGCTACTGAATTATTTATCCTTTAATTTACACTGTAATTGCTGTTATTATTGTTCCTTACTTAAATTATTGCAATGTGGTTTGGTGCAACACCTATGAATCAAACACAGCTAAATTATTTACCAAACAGAAGAAAGCTGTTTGAATAATATCTGGTGCACCATCATGAGCTCATACTGACGATGCCATTATTTTCCTCTTTAAAGCTACTAAATTTAAAGGATATAAATATCTTTTTTTTATATATACATCCATATTCAATTTTCTAATTCTTTTCATCCAAACTCACCCTTCCATAGTTATAGTACAGTACTCGCCCTGCATATTCCCCTCCATAAAAAAACATCTTTTCAATATAATATAAGATTTAGTGGACCCAAATTAGGCTAGTAGCTAGTAGCTTAAAATTACAGTATATGTAAAAGAATCTCTCCAAGAAAAGCTTCTCAGTTAATTGATTGATTGATTGTTCTTTAACTTACGTAAACATTGAAATTGTGGAGAATAAAAAAAAATTGGGGAAAAAAAATCTTTTTGTTGTTTTAATGTTCATTTTAATGTGTTAATATTAAAGAATAACTTTAATGATAATGACAGTATAACAACTGTCTGCATTCTTGTACAATAGATAACAAACTACAGTAAAGAATAACTTTAATGATGATTTGAAACAGTATAACAGCTGTCTGTATTCTTGCATAAATATGTAGTTTCTGAAATACGATTTGTATTGCATGAAAGTTTTCTTGGTTTTATTTGTGGATTTGAATTCAACAAAATTTATTTCATAAAAATAAAAAAATAAATAAAAACATTGAATGTACCTAAAGGAGAATATTTTGTACATTTTTATAATTACATCCTAATATACAGTACTATAATTGCTTGGTTGATGGAACATTCAAAGTCCATTTATCATCAAGACTGCTAGTGCTTGATTTCCACGATAACTGGTGTTTTTAGTGCTTACGAATTTCATGTAATTGTTTTTATCATTTTTTAAAAGTAGTAACATATGAGGGTAATTAACAAGTCATTCACATCAATTTGTTATCATTTAATTATAGCGTTAATTTAATTAATACATATAAATCAAGCAAACATTCAAATTAATTAGAGGTAAAAAATAATTGATTTAATTGATTCAAAAAATTAATAAATAATTATTAAAATCGGAGTTAATTATCAACCTTAAGCCTAAATAAAACTAATTATTTTAATAATTGGTAATTTATTAAAATATTAATTTGATTAATACTCCCGGCCTTACACACTTGACAATTAAAAAACTGAATTAAAATTATTTTAGCCAGAAATTAAAGCTGGAGACTGTTTAGCCACATTTGAGAAAGTGGATAGGGTACCTGGCTTGAGCAGCCAGTTTAACATTATTTAAATCATAATTTCACCTTATAGAAAGTCTATCATTCCAACTTTCCACAATAAACCTCCTGTATAATGTCAGATCACTGGCACACTTCTTGGCTAGCTCTTTCCTGGAGCTGTCTATTAAATATTCATGATATTTAAATTTTTGGGAAATCGAGTGGGAACAAAGGAACTCTAGTTTTGCCAAAATGTTTAGCGCCCTCACAACCTATTTTGCCCCAAATGTCTAGCGCCCCCACAACCTATTTCACCCCCTAAAAACAACCTATTTCGCCCCGTGTTTCACCAAGGACTTTTAACTGTTACCAGGATAGGAAGCTGGCTGGTTTAAGCCGTCTAACTTGAATTAGCCTTATGTGCGGTATTGCTATGCAAATGAGCCAAATAAACACAATCTGCACATGCTCAGAAAAACAAAACTTTCCTTAGCCACACTGCGTATCGGCTAGGCGTACGCGTACAGCACCTAGGCCTAGCTTATCTTATTTTTGTTTGTTACGCACCGCTGACTTAGGCTGTTTATCATCACTTCAAGATGTCTACCGATTCGCGGAAAATCCAAATATTGGTGTTTGTGAGCAATACATTTTAATTTTATATAGGTAAGTAGTAAGTATGTGAATTATTTTAATGCACTAGTTAGTTGATAACTTCATTCTAATTTGTTTTGGGTCTTTTTTCTGCATTTTTATAAGCGGTTAGACATGGCCTAGGCCGGGTCTAGGCTCCTAATCACATCAATTTAAAATCAAATTAGTAGACATACTTGCCTTATATCTTAACTTGCAGGTGATTTTATTGGTAGACTAGTTTGTTTTTAAGTGTGTAAGTATGATTGATTTGCTTGCCAAGTAAAATTAGTACCCTTATCTTGCTTTGTTTTACCGTACCGTAATTCTTGGCTATAGTAGGCCTAGCTGTACGCCTAGCCGATACACAGTGTGGCCATGGTGTGGCTATGGAAAGTTTTGTTTTTCTGAGCATGTGCAGATTGTGCTTATCTGGCTCATTTGCATAACAATACCGCACATAAGGCTAATTCAAGTTAGACGGCTTAAACCAGCCAGCTTCCTATCCTGGTAACAGTTAAAAGTCCTTGGTTTCACGACCCCTTTAGAATAAATGCGTCTGCACGAGTCTAGTTGGTAGCGAAGAATGAGCCATTTTGTGGTGCGTTGCAAGGGTGGGTGGTCTCTCCTCTGCAGCTAAGGATAAACAATATACAGTACACTACTGTAATGCAGGCTGGCCTAGATCTAGAGGAAGACCAACTATAGTACGTGTGTGTAATAGATCAGATAAGAGGAAATGTAGGCTACAAGTTTCTTTTATGTGTATTAAACCACATAATATTCAAATTATTAGCAATGAGCGTATGTGTGCAGCACATTTCGTGTCAATGTACTGTAATGCAGGCTGGCCAGACGTGTGTGTAGGCATAGGCCCTAGTCTAGATCAGATACTACAGGAAATAAATGTAGGCTACAAGTTGCTTTTATGTGTATTAAACCACACATTCAAATCATTCAGTAGCAATGAGTGTATGTACAGCACATTGGTGTGGTTGATGACGAGGACGTTGCCGTTAGATACATGATAGCAAGGTCCCACATGGAATTTTTGTTCTATTGAGACGGTAGCTTTTCAGCATTGCTCTAGGATGATTTTCCTTACATATGAATTTTTTAGCTTTTCGTACTCTACACTTGGCTATCCGTAGCCAACCACATAGGCCTAGGTACATAATATATTAGATCATATGTTAATTACATAAAGTGTAGGCCGACAGTCGTATTTAATGGGGGCGGAGTGAATTTCTTTTTTTTTTTTTCTATTGCCATCGTTACCTAGACTTGTAGACGCCGTTGTTCATATGGTAATGATGAAGATCGTGTACCTATTGACTGATGAGGCATGATTAAAAGTTCCTTTCATTTTCAATGGACTACATTCCATTCCAACCATGGTATAACCAGGGAGTTGTTATTTAGAAGGAGTCACAACACATTTATCTACTTATCTACAGCCAATGAGCGAAGCGCGGTGTACTGAATCTTCAAAGAGGACCGTGACTAACTGCCTGTCAATAGGGTACTTTTCCGACGATCTTGCGCCCTCAGTTGTTAAAATTTTGTCTTTGTAGAGAAAATAATTTTGTGACAAACGACCAGTAGAGCATGCGCAGAGTTTTTTTTTTATTCAATTTTCGCTATTTAATAAATTTGCATCCCAAGAGAGTTTTCTTGATGATGACATAATTAATGTTGAAATATTGAATCCCAACACGATGGCGTGTATTTCAATACTTGGAGTATGTATTATACTTTCTTATAAGAGAGTTTTACAAAGAATAATTTACAAAAAATTACGACTATTTGAAGTGGAGCTATATGTGTTTGTTCGTACACCGTCATTTGTAATTTTCATGGGTTTTTGGTAAGTTTTAAAGCTTATATTTTTTATTTTCCACATGTATCTCCATTGCGCAGGACAATAGTTTATGCAACTTGTTAACTTTCATTTTCTTTGTCTTATTTTCTTACAGTTTCGTACAGAAACGTAATTTGAGTTCAAACTGAACATGTTTTCGTAGCAGGGAAATGATATAGGGGCATATTTGTTGTAGTGGTTTGACGCTAGCATGTAGTTGATAACTGACACTCTCTAGTTGCCATGCTTTTTGGCGGCTATAATCGCTGATTCTCAGGCGATGATTAGGCCTAGTCTTGGCCTATACCGTATTCTTGGGGGTCCGGCCCAACTTTAGGTAGCATAATACTAGGCATCACACGGGATAGAGGTTGCCGAACCCCAGCCAATTATCATCATTGTCAGTACATACAAAGGTGAAATAAATTGAAATAAATTACGTTTAACTTTTAAAATTAATATTTTCATTAAGCTAGGCTGGTACTAGGGCCTGGAGACCTTGGCCAGGGAGCTGTTATTAAATAATACTCCCTGCTTTGGATTAGGCTAGTCCTAATGAATTCTAATCAACAACTCCCTGAACTGACTATTTTTTTTTTAAATTACTAAATTATCGAATAATGCCGCAATTTTGTTATATATTTTGAATATATAATGAATATTTTTATTGTCACTCACAGATAGTGGAACGAAAAGTTTTGTCAGGATTTCCTTGAGGAGTACTTTTCAAGACAGAGAGGTGCAGGAGGCAGCAACACTAATCCAACATTAGAACAGTTCCAAAATAGCTATCTAGCACTCCATGCTACAGGTACATCATTGCTGTATGCTCAAAAGTCAAAACGGGGGAATTGCTCAAATGGAAATGGAACTGGCAAAGTAACTCTTGACGATGCACCATTACCCAAGTGCCAACGATCTTCAAATAGCAACCACAAGAAATAGTGTAATAATATACTTTATTAGCATATCTCAGCTCACCTCTGTTCCAGTTATTTAAATACTCTACTTCACAATGCAGAGGAACTTTTCTCTTTTTTAGTGAAATTTTTATATCTTTTTTTCCTTATTTGTAAATAAACATTGATAAATGCTTTACAATGTATCTTTAAAATACGTAATAGCAAACTACAGTATTTAAAAATTTTGTAGATAATTTCATAGTTAACTTATTTGCCAACAGCTTGTCCCACATTCTGTTTACAAATCAGACTCCATTATTTTTATAAATAAAACTTTGTGGGTATTTGAGTTTATTTTCTCGTATGCCTTTGCACCTAAAAACATGTGGTCTGCTGAAGTCAAGGCCAGGCATAGTTCACCACAACGATCATTTAAAAATTCATTTAACAAATTTGACTCAACATCATTTAATAAGTAATTAACCAGCCGTTGCATACACGAGCATTATTAAATTGTCCACTATATACAGGATGCACTTGTAGTGATTTTAAAGATTCAATAAAATTTTATGGATGGCTTTCTTGGCATCTTCTATGGAGTATTTCAAGACCGGCCTTTTGCAATTAGCAGTTCCTGTAATAGGTAAAAGATGGTGTTAACTACAGAAAGACTGTTTCATGATGTTGTTGCTGTATGTATAGTAAATTTATTGTCATTACAGTAAGCAGCTTATACAGAGTTTAGTACAAATGTTATATATTATTGTATTATATATTTTTATATAGAAAATGGAGTGAGCTATTATTTTAGCAAATTTAGGTCTGTTTTTAGACCCTCTTCCTTTTTATTTAATATATTATACCTGTAACCACTATGGACTTCTTGTCTGAAATAAAAGAAATGAAATGAAAATATAAAACATTTGTAATCCTCCCTATATTCAGCATACCAAATACTGTATACTGTAGTTAAAATGTGCATTTTATAATGTATATAATTTTGTCACCAGAAACTTTAAATACATTTTGCCAACATTAATTTTTTTCCCTTTTTAACAATTGTTGTAAATGAAATATATATATATATATATTTTTTGCCCATTACAATTGATGTTTTTTTATTTTTCACTGTCTGCTTTTCTTTTATTCTACTGTAGAGTCTGTTCTGCAACCCTTTTCTTAGTCTGTTTTTGAGTGGGATCTTCGACTTGTTTACCTGTCATGTACAGAATTTGAAAACATCATACATCTGTCTCTTATACACATCTAGATGTGTATAAGAGACAGACTTTTGCCAGCCCTGTCTATCATCCCCTTTCAACTCCTT
>NW_022692922.1:2351267-2361693 GCF_011630105.1 Anneissia japonica | reverse complement strand
CATGTAAAACAATCATCTGGGGATAGTATTAAACAAAAAATAATTTAATATCTCTTTTAGATGAGGAGAAATATTAGAATATGTAAACATTCCTGAAAGTCATGTCCAAATTTTGTCCCATCCGTGACCCATACATTTTTTATCATAAATTTTTTTTTTCAATTTTTCCCCCCAATAATTTACCTTAGGCATACATTTAAACATTGAACATATTATAAGTCTTATAATCTATATAGTTACTGAGATATAACTAATTATATTCTCAAAAATGTACCGTCTGTGACAAAAAAATACTGCGGAATGCCCCTACAGTAGCAACGACTGCAATATCGATGTCTCCAGAATAGAACGGTTGACATTTATGTATTGGTTGTAATTATTTAAAGCATGCATTGCATGCAGGACGACTTTCGAGTCTGGTTTTCTTGGCTGCTACGAAGATCTGGAACTAATATAAAATCTTCAGTGACAAGGATGCATTCTTGCCGATAGCAAAAGTATTCAAGAAGGTATCCAAACAGTGACCGAAAAGAATGGCAATTTGTAAAAACAATATCAGGAACCAAAAATATGTAAAAAAAAACGTAATTTCTAGCTTCCGTACGTGCTGTGCACGTAAAAATGTGCGCACGTAGTGGAGGATATCAAAAAATTTTGAAATGCTCAAAATGGCCTGAAACGTGCTCTAATTTAGTCAAAAAGTGATTTTGAAATTTTGACGCACGCGTACGCGTGGGTTATAAAGCGCACACGTAAAATTAGGGTACATTACATTCAACATTAAGCGGAATTTAATGCTCGCACAGAGGCGATCCTCTCGAGAAGCGGATCACCAATAATTTAACTACAATAAGCCACTATTTCTTATACGAATACATACTGTAGTAAGAGAGTGTTCTAACATGAATGTTATGCTGTGGTTAATGTTTTACTGCTTTAATTTTATTTTCGACAGTAAGTTTCAGCATAAACTGGGTTTTAACAAAATGGGACTCATAGTTTTTGATTCACCAAACTGTGTTTTGGCAAAGTGAACTCAAAAATTTGGCAGTCGGCAACCTGGAGTTCTACAATCTGGCGTAGAACCACCAAGAAGAAGCCTTCCTGTATGCAAAGCATGCGTTAACGAATAACAACCAAGGCATAGCAATCATCTGTTCCCTTTCTCAAGACATCGATATTACAGACAATTACACCCCAGCTTCCTTCTGTAAAGGAAAACGTAGCTTCTGTAATTATAAACTGAGTTTGTTGAAACTTTCAGCACTTCTGAGGACTAAAAATCAATATTAAAAAGACAGAATTGATGTATCAGTCACCCCCAGCATCTCATGATACCGGTCAAAACATCCATATTGCAACCAACAACTAGCTAAAGTGTCGAAATTCAAATACTATGGATCCCCAGTCATGAACAACAACAAGATGGATGAAGAAATCTGCATCAGGATGTCACACGCCTCCATCTCATACGGTAGATTAAAACAGAAGGTGTGGTACAACAAAGATCTAACCTTCAAAACCAAATGCGCAGTATATCGTGCCATTGTACTCTCCACACTGTTGTACGGTGCAGAGGCATGGCCTGTCTACAAAGCTGCAACACGTAAACTTAACACCTACATGATGCAGCACTTTCCTCAAATCCTAAATGTTAAATGGTGGGATTTTGTCCCAAACAAGGATATCCTCAACCAGGCTAATCTACCAAGTATGTATGAACTCTTAATCCAAAGAAACCTGAGATAAGCTGGTCATGTCAACAGATTGGATAGTAACAGACTACCTAAACAAATACTCTATTCACAACTGAAGGACGGCTCTCGCAGCATTGGTAGACCCAGACTAAGATTTAAGGATACTGTTAAGAGAAATTTGAAGAATAAGAAGATACCCGTTGGTAGCTGGCAGCTCCAAAGCAGACACAAAAGCAGATGGAGATCAATGGTTCACCGGACGTCTTCATCGGATTCGATGGACAGCTAATAATAATAATTTATACTTTATACCCCAGAGGTATATTTCCCTGTACAAAGACGTAGGTACCAGAGCTTGCAGTGCAAAAGTGTCAACTTGGACAAATGCAACTACTGTATAATAAAATAATAATAATATTCGGAATCATTTTTTTTTCTAAATAAATTAAAGCACAGGTCAAATGAAATGTCAGCTTAATTTCATCTGTATGCTAATTATAGTACCATCAGCTCATTACCAAGCAACTACCATAAGCAGTCAACAGCTGAGTGTCCCTAAAGATAAGCATCATATAACTTTTTCAAAACTGATAACATTGTAACTTAATTTTATGACAATTAAATCTGTAGTAGGGCTTATTTGTTAACTTAATTTGCAATTAAATAAACATCAGATTTTAGTTATGTTTTTAAAATTGTTAATGTTTAGGGGTTACATAAGTTGAAAAAATTGTTGCTTAGATATGGAAGCACTCTATATTGACCGTTTATGTAGCATTGTTAGATACCAAAGGGGTGTCACATAGTGTTTTTATGTTTGCGATATCTGAATTTTCATCATGATTATTTAAGAAAAATTTTTCAATTTATTTTACTTTTCCTTTTTAAGCCATAAAACAACATTCAAAAAGCTTGAAGTAATCCCAAAGTGCTATTGTCATAAAACCCAGCTTTTTTCAAAGTTTCTTAAATGCATGCTATAAAGATTGATATTTCAGCGCTCAAATTTAGGACAGTTCTTTCGAGTGCCAAAACAGAATTTCCTATGGTGTTTCATGTGAAATTAAAAATCCATGAAAATATAAAGTTGCAGAGATATCTGGTTGAAGTAAACTGTCTTTTTTTTTTAAACAAATGAATTTTAATAATGTGCTAGCTTAAAAAAATTGTACGAAGCTTTGTGGTCATCTTAATTACGCTAAAAAGTTAATATAATTAGTTGGTATACTAAAGTACATAATGCTTTTTTCCATAACACAAATAGAAGTTAGTGTATTGATCCTTAACTGCACACCATAAGTGGAGAAGTTTAGTGCAAATAATAACTAACAACTACAATTCAGTATCTGAGTGCATTTGCTGTTTAACCAGTGCTAAGTTGTTCTTCACATTAAAAAAAATAATCACATAATTTAAAAATGTGTATTAATAAACTGCGTGAAATATCCTCAAAATATAATTTTCTATTTAAAATATAAATATAAACAATTCAGAGTCTTCCCAACAAACAGTAACTCATGAACCTGTGACGACTACATTTTGTAAGTATTCTAAGTCTGCAATGTGCTGTCAGTACTGTCAATATTTTACTAATTTATTTTTACTCTGATCGAAAGCATGCTCATAGAATCACACTAAATTTTTAAGCATTTAATTTTTTTCTAGCCGTATTTTAAAAAAAGCTTTGCGCTTCTGCATTTTTTTTTAATAACATGAGATATAATGATTGTAGTTGCTGCGAAGCAGCCAATTCATATTCTTGACAGCAATTTGACCTCTGAAAGGTCATTGTTTGTCAAAAAACAAGGGCCTAAGACCACTGAAAAGCGGAGTTTCCTTTTTTCGTTCTGCCGGGTAAAATCAATTACTTTACGTGACGTTTGTAGACTAACCAACACGTACCAACGTCCGCATGTCGCGCTAGCCTTATCCTACTCTAGGCCTAGACTAGCTAGGATGGTATAGGCCTAACCTTGAAGGGACGAAGGTCCCAATGAAGAACAACATCGCTCCTTGATATCCAACATTGTCTATTTAACATCACAATAATTCATTATTAGACCTATAGTTGTTTTTTGAATTGTACTCCACAAATATCAGCCAATACCTCGCACAACTTGAGTAACGTCTCGTATCTATTGTTGTGACGTCATGGCTCGCTGGCTCATACTTGCGATGTCTAGTACTTGTGATCAAATAACACGCTGGCTCGCACTTGGGCAACACTCTTTGGCAGTCAACTCGCCCCTAGAAAACCCGCCCTTGGAAACTTGCCCCATAAAAACTACATTTTCCACATACATAGAAATTTTTTGAAACTTTATTAAAAAAAAACCTAAACCATAATTCACCACTATAGACACTTTTTGACAAAAATGAAAAATTACGACTTTGTTACCCAATGAAAAGTGTTCTAATATAGACAATGGGTCGTGCTCATATTACTTGTTATATTTTTATTATTCATTATTTTCACTTGACTCGCATAAATAATTTTGTTCGAAGAACATTTATATGCAGTTGTACTTCGCAGCACTTCACTTGCAATTTGCAATTTTTAGTATTAATAGTTGTATAGTTTGAATAATGTTCTTGAGAATCAGGTTTGAGACGTCTTACCTGTTTATGATTGTATGTCTAGTTTTTCAAGGCTGTCAAATGTTGATGGTCCTGGTCCATGACTTGAGTATTTTAGGGCTGGGCTAGCAAAATATACAGTCGAGTTTACCGAAGTCGACTCTGTCGAAAATTCGTGTCAGTCGAAGTCCCAATTCTTTCCTATGTATTACTGTGTAAATTGTTTGTTTACTAAAATTTTTATAAGTTGAATCTCGGCTATATCGACAGATTTTTCCGGTCCGGATAGGCCGATTTTAAAGTAATTTTAACCACACAGGTTGAAGTTGCAAATTTACACAGCCGTGGGAAAGTAAAAAGTTCAATCCTTGTTGTACAGCAACAAGTTAGCCATGTCAAAACTAACATCTCAGGCAGCGCACTGTGGAATGATGGCTCACACGATCGTATGTCGTAAGTTGCAGTCTACTCTCACAATACAGACACCTCCGGACTGGCTCCAATGTTCGGTTTTTCGTTCTGTTCAGTTTGTAGAACTTGTATTGAACCCATTTCGAACAAGATTGTTGTAGCTGTTTAATTAATTTATCAAAGCCCGACTAGGCCTAGCCTACGCAAATTATTTAACATAATATGTACAGTACCTGTTTTGCTGTACTGCTCAGCAAATTTAATTATTACCAATGAAATTGATGCTACTTTCATTGTTTTTACGTGCATTTCTTTGTCTGATATGCCATCTTGCTGGTCGGCAGTCTAGTTGTAAACAGGTCGCGCCACCAAAACTGCCTGCCCGCCAATTGCCGATTTTGGGACTTTGAAATTCGATATTGTGGGCATTGAGTACACATATTATTGTTCTATGTTAATATTTTTTTTTAAAATGTGCAAGTCGAAATCTGTAAACTCGGAAATTTTTATGGCAGTCCCATTAGATTCGACTTAGGCGGACTCGACTGTACATTAAAACTAGACCAATCGTCAATAGCTGATATATAAGGGCTAGCAATTATTTTGGCCCTGGTTTTTATTTTATTATAATTTTGAAATTTATAAATAATATATTTTTATTTGGAAGAGCATAGATTTAAATAATTTAATAAAACTCTAGTTTACATGGCAGAGTGAAAATTATAATGTTATACAATGTTGTTGCCACATTATTTATTTTTCATTCTTGGGGCAGATACCGAATTTGGTGGTACAGGGTTCGTGGTGTGAACATTTTGAGATAAAGGACCTCTAGATGCTCAGAGAATGCATTCTCATACCTTAAAAAAATTACTGGCAATTCATATCAACAAATAAAACAATTACTTTTCTTAATACAATTTAGGGAGTGCGATCGCACTGTCTGCACCCACTAAATTTTGTGTTTTGTATTAGGCCCAATAAAAAAAAATTATAAGTTTATCACCCTCGCACGCATGCCTTCTATGGTACTAGAAAAAAAATATATATTTTTGAAAAAAAAATTTTTTTTGAAATTTATTTCTTTATTTTTTTCATTTTTCATCAGTTGGTAGATATTGTTTGCATTATCTAAATCATGTTTTACTTTGAAGATCAATGCACCAGCAAAAAAATTTTTAGAAAGCCTCCCTCCCTCATCACTTTTCCTGCCCAGATAGGGTGATAAACTAATAAAAAAAATTTATAGGGCTTTAAGCACTCTATAAGACAAACATTATTATTATTAAAATAAAATTTTATTTTTATTTGAAATCGCCATTTAGCAATGGATTCACTAAACGATTAAAAAATTTATCGCGTAATTCAAGGCTTTTGTTGCCACCATAATGTGCCAGACTTAAAACTATACAACAGCCATGATTAAAAAAGGTAAAATCCCCAAATCTGTCTTTTCTTATTATTGACTCTGTATTATACTTTGTCACATAGATTCTAGGGATCAGCTCAGAAAATATGTAAACATCAACAAATCCTTTGTAGGTTACAAGTATACCAATAGTTAAGGACTTAAATTCTATTTCTCCCCAGTGTGTTTTTTTTATGCATTATATGTTTGTGCTAAAGATAAGTTGACCTATGCAAATATTTTAAGAAACAGGCAAAATGTGATGATGATTTAAATGTTAGGGATTTTAAAGTGGCTCCGGGCATAATAAAATTTAAAATTGAATTTAAACAATTATTTTTTTTAATAAAATATCCATTTTTTGGTAACTGGCCAAAAATGAAATTTTATTTTTATTCAAATTTACTGTTTAGTGCAGTGGTTCCCAACCAGGGAACCACTGCACTAAACGGTAGTTGGGAGCCCGCCAATTCAAAAGTGGTCTGCGAAAAATTGTGGTCTGCTAGATTATTAGAACAACTTTTTCATAATTCCATTATTTTTTCTTGTTTTACAATAGTGTGATCATACCTTGACAATAATGAAATACAGGCATGACTTCGTTCACTGTAAATAGTTTTAATTGGCATTATATTTTAATCTAATATTTTATTGGTGATCTGATATAATCATTTAAATTAGTTTTTAAAGTATTCTGTATGTAAAGATGTCTAGTATGGGAGAGCCACTTGATAGCGGCAAACCTCAGGTAATGAACATCTGGTTTCCATAATATTACATTCAAATTTTGAGTCTGACAGGGTCATTTCAGGCCATCTACAAGTGCCATAAACATAAAAATTTCCTACCTCAGCCAGGTTGGGGCTAAGGTAGTGCAAATCCCCTGTCTGTAAAATTTACTCTCTGTACCACTTCCCCTCCTGCCTATGTCGAATTCCAAGATGTCACAAATCATCTTCTATCCATAATCTTATTGGCGGAATATCAACCATGAGTCTTCCTAATTTTTACTCATTAAAAATTAAATGGGGGATGGGGATAAAAGAAAATTACCTAGACATAGACATAAAAAATGATGTACCTTAGCCCCAGGAATTGCCACTGTTTAATGTTATACTTTCGTGGCGAATCATCTTCTATTTGTTGGCCTAATCTTATTGTTGAATATGGACAGTGAGTAATATTTGGACATGTGGCCAGTATTTTTATATACATATATGTAGTGTTAAAGATAAGTTGATATGTGGGAATATTTTAAGGAACTCCTGCACAGTGAAAATATTTATGCTCAAATTAGTTGAAAAGAGATTTCTCAAGTAGCAAAAAATAATTTTTCTGAAATCTATGGTGAAAACGTGTACTGATGTGCTCGAGTAATATTTGGACATGTGGTCCGTTAAAGATTTTGGCTTGTCCAGAGGGGTCCGTCAACACAAAAAGGTTAGGAACCACTGGTTTAGTGTTCGGTTCACTAAACTAGATATAAAATTGTGCCGACTAAGCAAGGATTTTTTGCCACCATATTGTGCCAGACTTCAAACTGCTCAACGACCATGATTAAAAAGGGGGAAATCCCCAAAACTGTCTTCACTTATTACATATTTATTTGCGATACTTCAGCTTTGAAACTGTGACACTCACAAACTGTGGTTCTGTCGAACTTACAAATACAAAATACAACAAAAGAAACAAGAAAAGTGTATTAATAATTACAGTAATATTGACTCTTTTTCGCAATAAATTATAGGGATCAACTGAAAAAGTATGTAAGCATCAAAAAATCAAATGCCATTGTAGCTACTTATGACCAATAGTCTTAATCCAATCTAATCCATACTACGACTTATAGTATATGTTGCATTTTACAAGTCTTAATACTTGAGTATTAGTCTTAAGAACCTTGGTTAAATTCTATTTCACACCCCCTTTTACAGTCCGATATAATGTCCTCTCTACACCAACTGTCTCTTATATTATATACATAATTTATATATAATTTCCATGCTCATTTTAGTTAAAAAAAGATTTCTCAAAGTAGCAGAAAATCATTTTTTTTAAATCTATGGTGAAAACGTGTACTTAAATGCTCGAAATAAGGAAAAATGCCTAGCCTGCTAAATGCAGATTCTCTCAACATCTTCTAATATATGCATGCTATTCAACTCTCTTATAATTTTAATAAATTCACAATCTGCAATTATAGTTTAAAATTAAACATTACTTAGTGTATTCATGGACCTATTAATAGGTCCATGGTGTATTGCTTCAGCAACTAATTCTTTCTACAAAACGTAGGTGGTGGCACGGTGTGAACATTGGTTGCGACTGGTAAGCACTTTGAGAACAGAATGAGAACCCAAAACTGGTACCAGGAGATGCATGGGCCTCATTTAAGGTCCATGGGCCAGCCCTCAAAAAATTAAATATTTCAAGTTTTTAGATGATTTTAACATTTTGGTAATATTTTACAACAAAAAGAGAGATACACAACAGACAACTGTAGATCTGCTGTATGCCATGGCCAAAGTCGGTCTTTTTTTTTTTTGTGCTAAATTTTTGTCAAAGATTAATGTAGTGTATTTGTGTAGCGCCTTACTTTGAATCAATTTTTCATTTTAATTTTTAAAATCAATTTTTATTTTTTAAGTTTTTTTTTTGGCAAATTTTTGGGCCTACAGGAGGATTTGCCAAACCACTAAAATTGTTTGGTGAATCTAGATCCACGCTAGCCACCCTGTGCCGCCGCCAGTGCTACAAAATATAATTAATACATTCCTAATATTTCTCTGATTTCACAGGCACATTATCATTAATGATTATTAAATAATCATTGTATCATTTACTACATAACAGTAGTTAAATTAACATCATTTGCTAATTATGAAATTGAATGGCTATAAATGTTTAATTTACTATTTTATTTTAAATTAATAATGACTTTACTGCACATAAGGCAGTTTATCTTTTTATACTAATGCAGTGTTTTCAGCTAAATATTACAATAATTAGAGTTTATTTATAAATGAAATAGAAAAATGTTATCAATAATGATGAATGTAATAGTGATATTTATTATGATAGAAATGCTGCAAATTTTTTTCAATTAGTGTAATTAGAATACATGTCTCAATTTGATTTTTTTTTTAAACTGTTTCAGCTGATAATAGTAGTAAGAGTTCAAGCACAGCTATAATAAGTAAGGACTACTTCAACATTTTACTTTACACAATATGAGATCAGTGATATTTCAAATGTCAAAATTTAATTTAATTCATATGTGTTGTACCATGTGTAGTTTATCTTTTACAACTGATTTATATTGTGTTTACTTATTTCGGTTTTTTGAACGATGGATTAAGAAGCTTGTGAGCTAAATTTTAATTGTTTGTTAATCCTTGCCTTACACAGTTTTTTTTATGGTTATTTTACTGATGTACCGAATGTATTGGGATTTTTATTTAAATGCTAAGTAAATGTTATTATGAAGTCTGTCATCTCCTTTAAATTTTGTATAAGTATAATTATCTATTATAGGTGGTCAAATAGTAAACGTTTATAATAATTAAATATTGCTAAAATGTATTTATAATAATAGGTAGTCACAATAAAAGTAAACAATAAAGATGGTAGTGATTACATAATGAAATTCCGTAAATGCTCAGATAAGTGCCACGGCACTTATAACACTTTTGGCGGCTTCAGTGCAACACTTATTCAAGATCGGCGCTTATTTGAGAGCGGCGCTTATAAATAAAATATTGGCGTGGCACTTTCCTTGCCTGTTTCCATGTTACCTATTTCACGTTTTCCCGTAGTTCAGTAGGCCTATCATAGGTCCTATCATCATAAAGAAACGTTTATAAGAAATGCTTTTGTCTTCATTGTGTTATTTATTCATTTTAACACTGTATATTATATTGAATTTAAATCCCTGTTTCATTACACACAGGGTAATATTATATACTCTTATTTGAGAGTGGCGCTTAACAAAAAGCATCATGTTTGGTATGGCGCTTATTCGAGAGCGGCGCTTATTTGTGCATTTACGGCATTACATTCTTGTTAGATGTTTCAGTATTATAAGAACATTTGGTAATTTTTTGATGTAATTTTGAATTTCATTTGTCATCAGTTGGCATTGTGATTGGCCTTGTGGTACTGGTTGCTGCAATAGTTGGTGGTTTCAGCTACAAAAGTAAGTTTGAATGAAAACCTCAAGTATTTACAGTCCGATATAATGTCCTCTCTACACCAAAGGATTCATAGCTAGGAATGGCAATGGCCAAATGACAAGAGTTAAATGATGTCAATAAAAATGTTAACACCCTAAAGG
>NW_022692922.1:2327880-2351100 GCF_011630105.1 Anneissia japonica | reverse complement strand
GGTATAAAGTGAGAATTTCATGCAAGCATGATTGGAAACAATAGGCTGGGTGAGATTAGAATAAACAGCCTAAACAAGTAAACAGGAAGGCCAAAACTAAACTTTAGAGGCAAGCCTCAATAAATAAGCCAAATGATTTATCCAGAATAAATTGAAATGCCATTGCCATATATATATTGAAATGCCATTGCCATATATATATATATATATATATATATATTTTAAAAGGCAAATGGGAAAAACCCATAAAACAGCAAACAGCCACATAATGCAAAACTATTTAAAATTAAAATTATAATATATATATTATATATATATAAAACACCATATTATTATTATTAAATTTTAAACACTTCAATTAATTCTTATTAAAAATGTATTATGATACAGGATTAAAATTTAAAAAAAAACGAACAGCATCCGGTGAACTAAGAATCAACCTTAACTATTTGCATTGATCAAATTAACAATAGTAGGTATGGCAGACCTGTAATTTTCAGTTCTACTTCTGGGGACATCAAGAGTAGTTGTATTAAGGCCAACTCAGACAGTGTCGTACAACGCAGCCTGACGCGATTCATTGTTGGGTACAGTCTTGAGCCGGCGTGAAAAATATTAAACATGTTTAATATTCTACGATGCGACTGCCTCCGACGCAAACCATCACACAGACCCGACGTGACAACAAATCGCATCAAGCTGCATCTTACGACGCTGTCTGAGTTGGCCTTTAGACCTAAGGGTTCTCTTCTGCCTACGGCAAGGAGGCAACATGTCACTAAAGCAGTCAAACTTAAGTAAACCCCCAGGCAAAGGACAACACAAGGGTTTCTCTCCTTGCCACGAGTGATGGTAAACCCGTAACCTCTAGAGCATTGTCATAAGTAATGTAGGCAGCACTTAACATTTATACTGTATTACTTTAAACTATAACAATACTGCTCATTATATCAAATTTTCCAGTATTTGATGATGAAGATCAGTTTTTCTCATGCGTATTTCTAGCTCCTGACAAGATTTTGACTTTTACTTTAGGGCTGTATATTTAGTTCACCCTCTGATTCAAAATCACATTTAGGACCTTAAAATTAAAGGTGGTAGTCTCAGGGTTCGGTTTCCAATTAGAGGGTTAAATTTTGTGTTTAAAAGATCAAAAATTGTTATTTGGTTTTTGAAACAGTAGTTTCAAATAAAAGGGGTCTCAGAACTAGATGGTCTCAAATTGGAGAATGTACTGTATTATTGTAAATGATAATGTGTTGCTGATGATTACAATGATTAGATTACAATGATGAAGATATTATTATAATGTGTGTTTCATTTTCTTTCACATTTTTGTTATCCAGATGATAAACTCTGTTTCAGTAGAAAGTAAGTACAGTATTTGGTAAACTCTTAATTTTCTGTGCAGTCATTCTTCATATATATTTTTGAAATTATCAATGTACGGTAATGTGTGTAATTCTGCAATCTGATCTACTTTTAATCATCAGTTTCTAAAGAGTAAAAGAAGGAAAAAGTGTAAGAACAAATAATATTTTTTAGATGGCAAAACAAATTGACAAGCTGTCACAAGAATTTAATTTTAAAAAAGAATATTTTAAAGAATAATATATTTTGTTATAATTTTGTTTATTAGCTCAAAATATTTCTATTTTTTAAAAATATTAAGCAAATTTTGAAAAAGTTAAACATCACAGTACCAATTGCGGGCAGTGCACTTTTTGACTGTGAGCATCGTGTTCCAAATCTACCACTTCCCGCATGATCAAAGCCAGCCCGCAGTGCCTGCAGTCGAGATTTTATTGGTGCGCTGGCTATGCAAGGACTTTTTGGCTCGTAATTATAACACAAGCTTACAATTTAAGATAGGGTAAATTTGTATTAGACTCATCAACATGATCATCTATCTCAAAAGAAAATGATATTAAGCCTACCAGATAAATTTATTAGATCGGCGTTCCGCAACCTATTGGTCGCGACCCAATGTTTGGGTTGCGAAGAAATTTTGATGGGTCACGCAATTGATGGTAACAAACGAAAGTACCGACAAAAAAAACAAAAGAATGCCAACAACCGAACCCCCGATACATGTGAGTAAAGCTTGGTTTCCACAAAATCGCTAAAAGCAGTGTTTGTTGACACTGATTGGTTGGGGGGAGCTTTCCCGATTACCTTCGGGACTGCAATTGCAGTAAAAGAACTGTAGCGATTTTTATACGCAATGGAATATATGATTCATATTTCAAGTCCAAGTATTAGAAAAGACTGAAAACAGTGGCCCTGTTGCAATATCCCCGCTCCAAAGTCGGATTGATTAAAAAAAAATGAGCACTCCCCACGATCGGTGCTGTACATCAAATTACTCAAAGTAAAGATACAATTATTGAAATATTGTTTAGATGTGTGTTTGTATACTGCTAAATATTAAGCTCAACTAACTTGCTTTTCAATGCTACCTGCCACTAACTTGTAATATAATACGTATTATACGTAGTATTGCTAAAATATTATTAGATGGCTATGAAATTTGCACCTCATGTATTTGTGTTTTGAGGCCACTTAGACCGGTCGGATTTGGAGGAAGGTGTCACATTTTTGCAGAATTTACCAGACCAACTTTTTCTAATGTATTTTTTGACGTAGATTACGAATCTGATTGTTGATCGGTCCGGGGAGGGGGCTTTTTCGAGATATGTGGGGTCAAAGATCAAATCTGGCATATTTAAGGAAGGGATCACAAAAGTGAATTAGTGTACCAAAATAATGTTTTCTAATGTAATTTAGGTCATAGATTCCAAAAATGACAGTAAATTGGACAGGTATGGAGTCGTTCAAAAGTTATTGGGGTCAAAGGTCAAATAAGACATAATCTGGAAAAGGGTGTTTCCTGTGTGATAAATTTGAAAAAAGAAACATTTTTGACATATTTTTGGGCGTAGAATCCGAATTTGATTGTAAATTGGTCCAGGAAGGGGTATTTTTCGTGATATGAGGGGTCAAAGGTTAAATTCGGCATATTTAAGAAAGGGGTCCTAAATGTGCAATAGTTTACGAAAATAATGTTTTCAATGTAATTTAGGTCATATATTCGAGAAAAAATGACAGTTGGACAGGTGTAGTGTTCGTTCAAAAGTTATTGGGGTTAAACTTCAAATAAAATATAATCTGGGAAGTGGTATTACAGGTGTGTGTGATAAATACCAAAATAATGTTTTACAATGTAATTTTGGTCGTAAATGTTTAAAACTTTAATATTAAGTACCTAAAAATTCATCCTCGCTCTCCGACATTTCATCCTCTATGTCTACTTCTAAATTTTTCGTCAATTTCACTTTCACTGCCACTGTAACCTTCCCTTCCTTCACTTGTTTCAGTAAGTAATTCGATCAGATCATCTGACATCACAGCATTTGTCCAAAGAATTTCGCTGTCAGCGGTCCACCCATGATTCTGTGGATTTGGAGCCTCAATTATGGGGACACACGATTGCCTCCATAAACGGCAGACATAATTGCCTCTCTGTATGTGTAGATACAGGCATTCTTTACAGGGTGGTAAGAAGGAAAATTTACCACTTTTGTTATGTTTTTCACACAACAGATGTTGGCTTGCGGGGTGTACGTCTTTTATTTTCTTAAGTCCATACAAGCTCTTCTAAGTTGTTGTAAAGTCCTTCGGTTACAATTCAACTTTTTCCAAGTGCTACGAATGTGTTATTAAATCTTGGAAAGTTCTTTAGCACTTTCCAACACGTCATTTTCTCTTTCCTGAAAAATGTCGACACATATTCATTACCTGTAAAAGAATGTAGACCGAGGAGAGCTTCTTTAATTTCTTTGGACATGTCGCTTTCTTTGAGATCATAGATTTTCCTGCTGTTCTCGTGCCCATTGTCAACCATAATCTGGTCACATTCAGCAAAGAGTGCCAACAGAATAACAATTATATCAGTATCACCTGAAGGTGATCGTACGATAATTGTTCCTGGGATGATTGCAATTGCATGATTAATGTGCAACGCAATTATCGTGTCTGCTTCTTCCTGATCAGATGCAAGCTCATCCACACACCATACGTTCCAGTTGGACAACTTAAAACATTCATTTTTCTTTGAAAAATAAATGCAATTCCCTTTAGGAATAATATCCTTATGTTCCTTCCATACATCCAGTATGAGATCAGTCATACGATCTTTGTTTGACCCATTCGTCAGAGAAGCTTGAAAAATTCCTTGGTATTTTAGTGTTTTCCAAATTTATGAAAAAAGGTCGTTCTGTTTCCCACTTTTAATAGACTTCGTATGCATCAACAATCACATCTACGCGATCACTGTACTTCTTAGGCAATTGATTCAACAGCCTTATCCCCAGCTCCTTAAATGTGAGTACCGGTAATCGAATATGTGGCCATCCGATCGACTATGTATGCAGAAACCTCTGATGCAATCCGGAGTAATAGGTAATTGGAGTGTATTCCTCTACTACTTTCAAGAGCTTGCTCCTTACTGTAGTTCTTCGCGTCCCATCAGCATTAGTCAAACTTAAAGGCACCCAGGGGTGGAATTAGGGGGGGGGGCGGCCCATCCCCGGCCCCCCTTTTTGGGAGGTAAAATAAAGGGAAAAAAAAAAAAGAGAGAGAAAAAGAAAAAAATGATAGCTCAGAATGCCTCAAATGTTATGTCCAAACATTTCGCGGGGGCATGCCCCGGACCCCCTACGACAGTGTTGTCTCAATCGGCTCAACTTTCAGCCCCCACCTTCCGCCCCGCCCCTTTTTTGGACATTTCTGGATCCGCCCCTGGCACCGGTGTATGACAGTATGTTAATGCCTTGTTGAAGTCGATACTTGAACCTTGACGGTTTGCGATAACGAGCAGCTTTCTTAACACTAAAAAAAGTAAAAATTCTACCCTTAGCCAATACCTTCTTCTTCTTTAAAGAATTCAATCAAGAATTCATTTTTTTCCAGCTTCAATAATGAGAAGAACGTGGTTGTAGAGGTTTTTTATCTGTATTCTATCATCTTGTAGTATTTTGAGAACAGACTTCACCTTTTTCTCAGATCTGATAATCCGAGGGCCTACTATTCTTTTTCTCACTGTTTCAATCCTGTAAGTTTTAAAAGGGCATCCTTGAATTTTGAGACATGTGGTCGATTAAATACGCTTATTAATATAACAGGTGTGAGTTAAATAATATTTTTTTTTTTGTGTTTTGCAACACACCATACGCACAGTGACAATATAACCTGTAATCAAATCAAACACAACCGATTAAACCTCACTAACAAAATAAAAAAGTATCGAGTTGCGGTTCATGAAACTATTGATCAGATGTGTATAAGAGACAACCCCATACCTGTCCAACTGTCATTCTTTCTCGAATATATGACCTAAATTACATTGAAAACATTATTTTTGTAAAATAATGCACTTTTGACCTAAATATGCTGAATTTCAACTTTGACCCCTCATATCTCGAAAAATACCTCTCCCTGGACCAATTTACAATCAAATTCGGATTCTACGCCCAAAAATATGTCAAAAATGTTTCTTTTTTCACATTTATCACACAGGCAACACCCTTTCCTAGATTATGTCTTATTTGACCTTTGACCCCAATAACTTTTGAACGACTCCATACCTGTCCAATTTACTGTCATTTTTGGAATCTATGACCTAAATTACATTAGAAAACATTATTTTGGTACACTAATTTGTTATCTCCTTCCTTAAATATGCCAGATTTGACCTTTGACCCCACATATCTCGAAAAATCCCCCTCCCCGGACCGATCAACAATCAGATTCGTAATCTACTTTAAAAAATACATTAGAAAAAGTTGGTCTGGTAAATTCTGCAAAAAGTGACACCTACACCTCATATACGACTGGTCTAACTGGCTTTATAGTCCTAATCAACTTTCATAATTTTTTTTTTTTTTTTTTGCTTGGGCAATATATAATTATACTAAGTGTACACAACAAAAGCAGCTAATGAGGATTGATGACAAAAATTCTGAGAGCAAAGATGAATGGAGAAGTGACTGATGTATTCCAAAAGTTTCAAACTAATAATAATAATAAAATATACAATATTCAAATATTGTAAAATGTTTAAGAGCATCTTGTTTTGAAAGTTGCTTTATTATTTTAATGCAGGGTAATTCCATGTCAAATCAACCAAAAAAAAATAATCTAACAGATATTATTCAAATTTGTGTGGTTGGATACCATGAGAAACATCAGAAATCTATAAAGTTATATCTACTAAATAGCTTTAAAATATCACCAAAATCACATCAATATGTACTACTTACCGGGATAAGGTAAGGTAATGCAAGGTATCACTAATTTAGGCCAAACTTTGTTAGTACGTATCTCACTAATTATGAGGCTTAGAGCAAACATTTTTTATTCTGATCGTTTCTCATGGGTCCCAACCACATTCGAATAATTTGAACAAAATCCAAGAGATTGATGTTCTTTTGTTTGGTTGATTTGACATGAAATTACCCGATATACACATGAAGTAAAAGGTAACAATAACTATATTCTAATGTGGTATAAATTACTAGAACCAGCAAATTCAACTCAATGCCAAAAAAAAAAAAAAAAAGGCAATATGTTGTTAATGCAATGTGCTGTCATGGAATAGCTTCTCCTACACATGCTTGAATGTTGCTATTACATTCCTAGTGAAATCATAAATATGATAATTTTTTTAACAATAATTTTTATTTCAATAACATCTAACTGCAAATATGCCTGCCAATATGTTGCTCTATAAACAAAGTGAATGAAGTATTTTTTTCAGTTCAAGATTTGAACCAGGAATTGTAAGATTGAAAAGCAAATTAAACTACCACCAAGCTACAGATCTACTCATAAAAATATATGCTAAAATGCTGCATTTTTTTTCTTACAGTGCACTGCTTTACTATAGTGTATTATAACCATTTATAACCATTATATTATTATAGCTATACTTCTTTATGTATTTAGACTCACTAACTTGTAGTGTTTCTCTGCGAATGCAAGGATCTCGTCTTCTAGTATCCTATCTGGCACCTACAGTATCTTTTTCTATGCACATGCTTGCCATATAAATTTTTTAAATTAATTAATTTTATGCATTTTTGAAATTTAAAAATCTGATTTAAATCTTGTACCACTTATAGTGCAAAAAAAGCAAGAGGCGGTGGCTCAGAAAAAGTTGTTTTCAATTCAAACTTTTCTGATGTTGACATTAATACCTATGCACAAGTACAAAAACCAAAGTCAGTAAAAGCTACAAAGTCTGAGCATTCTGAACAAGCTGTAACCCAAACCAAACCCCCTGACAAACCACAGCGTGCACCCAGTAGAGACAGAGCTGTAAGTATTTTTGTAAAAATACAAATCATAAAATTTATAGGAATTAAATTGTTTGAGATATTAAAATTATATTACTGATTTACTTGATTCCAATATAATTCATGTATTTAGATAAAAAATTTGTAATATGTTCTGTGTAGGCAACTAGTAGAAGGAAGTAGTGGCTGATTTTAGTTCCTATTTATTTTTTAAGTAACACTATTTATTTTAGTAGTTGTTATGAAGTAACTTATCATTTTGTTATTTCTCTAGACTGTAATGTTTGGAGTACTTTTACTAATCATGTTGACGTTACTAAGATCGCTTGCCAGCAATCACTTATACATTTTGGTCTCCTACTAACAATCACCAATACAATACAAGTAAAATTAGTGAAGTGCTTTATATGATTTTGGATTTTATTGTTGTGGTTCCTTGTTGGCAGGGGAAGTGAGTCGGTCAGTGTACTTTGACAAGGAAATATGTCAAGCAAAGGTCTTTTTGTTGTTTTCAGTGTGTTACCTTTTATGATTATTATTTGCAAAATATAAAAAATAAGAAAGACAGTAGGTGGATTAACTACTATTGCCACATTGCGTCAAATCATGGTGACTACTGTTGTATAGCTTTATGCTGTTACCAAGCCATGAAATAGAATACAATTATGCATAAATAACAATTACTACAAATTTATATGCCAGTGCTCATGGAAAAAATAAAAGATGTGGTAATATGAAGGGTAAAATAAGATTGTTGAATTTACTTATATACTTAGTATTCCAAAGCTTATGTGTATATAAGGCCAAAAAAAATATAGATTTGTTTGCCCTCCACCACCCGCCCCTAACTCACTGAAAAAAATAGAGGCAGAAAAACAAAAAACTTTAAAAAGGGGTTTTTTTTAGCTTTTTTCTTTACAAATTAAAAAAAAATGTGAGTGAATTTGTCTTTACTTTTAGCCAGATGCCCTGCAAATTAGTCGACAATGTTGTTGTCTGATGTTAGATACTATTGCCATTCTAGGCCTGTGTGGGTTATTTTTATTCCACCTGATAAGAATTTTTTTTTTTAAATTTCCACCTGCCCCTATTTATCATTTTTTTTCTTTTTAAAGTGCAAACAAACAATTTATTTTTGTAAATGAAATGGTCAAAACAGAAATAAAATAAACCGATCATAAAACGTGAACAAACAACACTTATTCCCCCACATGTGCACGTTTAAAAACTCAGTACACTCCTCAAAAAAGATTAGAGGGGTTTTCTTACGATGTACTGCCCAATCACCCATAGAAGGACCCCACTGAAAATAAGCCGCCTTCAGACTTTTGTGGGTTATCCTGTACATTGTTGAGTACCTAACTGTGTAAATCATTTGCGATAAATAACATAAAAGTAGTAGAGAATATAGACCTAATTATATTTATAAGTCAATCGTGACGTCATCACTGTAACTCCCAATGATATGTGCCTATTCCCCACCGTCCACTAATTTTTCAATTAGTGGACGGTGTTGTTAGACAGTTTTAATTACAGTAGTAACCAATTTAGGAAAAGACTAATACTGTAGTGTAATGGATTTTGGATACCGTATTTATTCAAATAATAAACACCCTGCCTTGAATAATCTCCCCCTCCAGCGCCTCATTTGGAATAAATGCCTTCCTCAAATAAACACCCCAGGACGTTAATTTTTTTTTTTTCTTGAAATCGCCTCCATTGAATAAACACCCCCTTAAAACCCCTTCTCAACAATAGATGCCTCAGAGCGTTTATTCAAATAAATATGGTATACAAATAATGTGATTATTTTTCATTCATATTTTTTTTTATCCATTCAACAGTTTTTATTGTTTGCCAATTTTGTTTTATTCAGACTGAAAAACAACTGACTTACGCTGATCTAGACCTCACCAAAGATGTCAATACTGGAAGCAAAGACAAAATTATCCGCACACAGCCGGAGACTGAATATTCCAGCGTCATGATAACCAAAAAATAATAAACATAGCCAGTCAAAAAGCCAACAGTATAGCACAATAAGACAAATAAGTATTGAAATTAATGTGAAAACTCATTCCTGTAGGAATTTTAGATGTAGCAATTTGGATTTCAGTAACTTTGAGTTCTTTTGATAACAATCATTAGCAGATTGAACAATTGCAATTGTGAATTACATCATTTTAATTCTGAGATAAACTTAATTAAACCGAATGCTTTAAGCTTCTTGCTATGCTTTGTGTTATTTGTATATTGAATAACCTGTATTTTTATGTTTGATAATAATTATTACTTTTGTATTTGATAATACTCAGTGTTTTTGTATTTGTTAATAATAATTATTATCTTCGTATTTTAATATACTCAATGTTTTTGTATAATAAGTACAAGATTATTTTTCTATTTAAGTACTTTTTATTTTTGAGTTGACATGTATGATTGTATTGGGTTTTTTTGTATTGTTATGTGTTAATGTTTGTTTATTTGAAAAAGGGATATGTGCGCCTGCATTGCAAAGATTTTGATGGATAAATCTATGCTGAATTGATTTTACTAATTATTCCAATATATGTAATAATGATTTTTAAAGAATAATTTTATACAATATATTTTTGGATATAAAAGCATAATAAATATTTTTGTATAGGATATAGCATATCTCAATATTTTTTTAGAAATTTTCTTATTGGTACAATTTTAATTATGCCTAAATGGCTACCATTTATTAATAAGAATATTTGAATATCTTCAATCACAGAGAGGCAGATAGTGGGATTATTTTTTTTTTACACTTCCATTTCCTAATTTCATCAGTTTGATCAAAATATTGTTCAAATTTTCGGTCCTGCCTTTTGTTTACTTATTTTTCTTCTTTTTTTTTTTTATATTGGATTCAATCCCGTTAGTGGCACAACATGATAGGATGATGGAATTTAAAATATTAGACCAAGATAATTTTTTTTCATTACCATTGTATAATTAATAACTTTTACATATTATTTTCCAAGTTTTCAAAAATATTAATGTGTTGGATAGTAACTTTGAAACATTTTCAAAATTATAAATATTAAACATTTACACTTTGTTTTCAAAATATAATGGTATTTTACTCATCCTTTTTTTTCTTCGTATTTTGTAAGTCTTAGCTTAAATCCCAGATAAACCAGTTGTGGCTGGTCTTGTTTAAATATTGTGGATCAAATATATAATTATCTAGTTACTGTAGTATCTAGCTAATGTCTATACTGCATACAAGTTAGATGAATTTTTCAATGTGTATAAGAGACAGTATATATGTCATTGAATTGTAACCTCCTTTAATAGCCTATAACATATTGTATAATTCTTAAGCATTAAGTATTTTTATATTTTTATTCATACATATTTTTTTTTTTTAACGTAAAAATGAAACCGCATTCTGCATTAGGTTTTTGGAAACAGAAGAGCTTTGAGACAAACAAGTAAATTAATATTACCTTGATGTTCAGAATATTGTAACTACAGGTATTCCAATAAAGGATCTCCAACCCACCTTTGATATATGGTTGCTAAGGTTACATACATCATTGAATAATGCAATTTGATTGGTAAAATATATTGATATTATTGACGTCTTGTATTTTTCATAAATAAAAATATTGTTAAATATATTATAATAACAACAACTTTATTTACAGACGGACAAACTTTTCAAAAGACCGTTTTGACTTAAATACAAATTATACAAAGTTTTAAGTACATGACGTAAGAAACAAAAGTAACAATCATTAAAGCAAACTGAGAATATATAAAATTATAAGCCAAAAACAAGACTATCGTGTTGTTTAATACACATATATATTAACTATTAAATCATTTCCAGGCCACTAGGGCTCATAGGGCTGGAGCTTATTCTCAGTTTCTGTAGTGTGAAGCGGTTGAGAGTTGTACTCCCCCTGGACGGGACACTAGTCCTCCGCAGGTTAGTCCCCAGCAGTTTGTCGGTACACATTGACACAAACAAATCTGCACAGCAAAGACTCAAAACCCCGACCTTTCCATTGAAAGCCCGAACCTCAACCGCTGCGCCAAACTGCTGCTACACATATATTAGTGCTGTAATCTTAAAAAAATATATATTCTATTATTAATCCATATTATGTTAACTTAGGCATAGGCCTATATGTTTTTGCTTCCCTGTTGACTTATTGATTTAGGCATCGACGGCTCTACTATAGGCCTACAGCTTCATTATGTTAACCTTGTTTTAGTGGTTCTATTGTTTTATCATCATTCAACAGTTACTTGTTTTGTAGATACAGTATTCACGCCCATGCTTTTTTCTTATGTCTTTTGTAATAAAGTATGCTTCTTATAAGTTCCGCCGTTCACACCCGTGTCATTACCTGATGAAGAGCTATGCTCGAAATGTATTATTTTGAATAAATATTGGCAATACAGTATCTTATTTTACGCTTTGTGTTATTATTTGACTAAGTATTCTTGCACAGCTGTGGTGAAAACTTTGGGGTCTTCAATTGAGATATCTCGTGGTATTGCATTCCATTCTTTAAGAGTTCTTGGTTAAATACTACTTGTATGTATCTTTGAATGCTATGGAAAGCAATGGCTGTGATTAGTTTGGCGGAGTGTAAGAGTTCGGACAGATTCTCTTGGTAGACGTGTTTAATTTCTTTCTTCTTGACTTAAAAGTTCCCATTCAGGTTGTTTAAAAAACTAGTTATTGTCTATGCGTACAGAAAGAAAGCAAATAGAATCAGTGTTAGAAATTCTGATTATTGGTTATTAAATAATTTTCATTTTTCTTGCAGGTTTTGATGTCATGATTGATATTAGTTCTTATACTGCTGCTAACAATGTCACAATCACATGTTCTTCAAATGGCTATCCACCTCTCATGATAAATCTCTCTAAGGATGGCCATGTTATCAAGACAGAAAATGATTCACTTCTAATACATAAGATAGAAATTGTAACAGAGAGTGATGGAGGAAGCTACAAATGTACAGTGACAAACAGAATTGATTGTACTAAAGAAAGTGAAACAAAATTTCTCAATTACTGTAAGTATAGCAATATTTGATAAAAAAGGTTCATATGGTTTCTAGATAAATTATTTTCTCCTTTTAATTATACCAGAAAATAAAACACAATTAGAAACATATCCGTGTCGTATACATTTATCTGAGGATGATGAAACAGTAAATTCTTTTATAATGTCTATGTTTTAAAATAAATTAAAAGTACATCAAACCTGTCGATGTTGTTGACAGGATTTTGCCGAACCTAATGTGTAGGTTACTGTCAATAAGAATAACATATAAAATGTAAGATTTTTTTTAATGAGATGGAATCTTGGTATACTTTTTCAAAAAATTAAAACTACGAGTCATGAAAGAATTTGTTCTTCAATTATTGACGTAGATTTCTATTGAAATGAAAAACCCTTTTCCAGTGTTTGGTAATTTAAAGTAGATTTGACAGCATAGCGGTATTCAAGTGCAATATATTTACTCTAAATTCCTATATATAATCATAGAGAAAATAGAACATTTTCTCTATTATATAATGTAACATATCAGTACAAGGGTGGCGCCAGCGGGGGACCAGGCCCCCCCCCCCTGTCGGGCAAATCCTGGCGCCACCCCTGTATCAGTATCATTGGAATTTTGATTTTGTGTAAATGTCAGAGTCAGCAATAACTAGTGCTGTTCATTACAAATTCAGTTTAGTTTGATTTACTTGCTTTCGTCAGAAATTAAAGAAATAAAAATAAATATAAAATAAAATATATGCATTTGTGTAGGATAATGTTAGCATAAAAGTGAATCTTGGCTCTCCAAGTAAACACCAGCAGTGATTGTCAACGGATCCCATCAGCATATTGCAGTATGACAAGGAATTTCATAAAATAAAAGGACAAGACGAGTTTCTTACATCTCGTGGTACTATGGTGTGCTGCAATTGGTTGCTTGTCGCTGTGTATATAACAAAACCACTTTTGTTGTATACACAGCCGCTGTACGTATAGCCAGTCTCATAATGAATTGATTCGTTTAGACGTCTAGAACGCTACCAATGTGATGCCGAGCATTGAACCCAAGAAAATCAAATTTGACTGCTTAATAAAATATTTTACAACATTTATAGGCCTACCTTACTCAATTTTTAAGGTAATATAAGCCTCGCCTGTATTGCTCGGTTTGTAGGTTTCTATTTAAGTTGTTCCGCATTTAACGGCTGAAATAATACTCTGATAATGTCTTATTAGGCTTACAGTTAAAAATAAGTCTGCTGTCAATAGTTATATCGTTCCTATCTCAATTAACAACAAAGCACAGGATACTAATAATAAATATTCATGAAGACCAACAAATAAAATCCCCTGTTAATGATATGAACAAAAATCAGGCCCGTAGGCAGGGGGGTGCAGAGGGTTGGAATGCACCCCCCCCCCCCCAAATTCCAAAAGGTCCACTTTTTAAAACCTATGATTGCACAAAATCATTCACAATTATCACAAAATGCTGTAGCATGCATTGCATTATATATTTGCCAGCTTATCTAACTGTTGATTTTTAATAATGTGGTATGAAATTTGTCTCCGGTAATTGCAGATTAATCTATATAATATGAAGAATGTTATCTATAGGCCTGCAGATTTACAGGACATAATAACGTTACTTTTTCAGGTCCCAAAAACAACCAAATTAATGAAAATTTAAATGAAATATTCATGAATTATGTGTTTGAGAAAATTATTATGTAAGACCCTCAAAATGCTACTTTGTCGCTTTTCTCACAAACCCCCTCCAAAAAGTCCACTTTTTAAAGCCTGTTATTTCACAAAAATCGTTCCTAATTATCGCAAAATGCTATAGTATGCATTAAATTTTTTGCCTTCTCTTCTACCCGTTGATTTTTAATAATGTGCTACGAAATCTGTTGGGAATTATCAGCTCCAGTGATTGTAGGCCTACAAATGTAAAGGACATGAAAAATTATAATTTCACAGTGGTGGATTCAAGGGGGGAGAGCCCCCTGAAATTATAAAAGAAATAGAGAAAAAAGAAAAATCATAATTAAAGTTTGTCTGAGAGTGCCATTTCCTGTGCTATAGGCTGGTAAGGATCAAATAAATTATTTAATAACTTCACTAACAAACAGCCTCCTCAATTACTTTAGATACAAAAGATATGTTAGTAACAGGTCGATAAATGACAAATGAGTGAAGATCTAATGTTGATTTCCTCAAGAGTGAAGTTATGACACCAATCTTTAAAGGATCAGGAAAATGCCAGATGAAAGAAATGAATTAATTAATACCCAAAATCAAGAGGCAGCACAATTGAGTTTACAAATGATCTTGGTAAAGAATGTAAATCACAAGATTTATATAGCACAGAAGCTTGGCCACCTCATTTTCATTGACTGTCTCAAAGGTATCCAGTTTGTTAATGCTATGATATGAGGGAGATGATATGGCGCTAAAGACTGAATTATGGTCATTATTATCAGAGATATTCTGACGCAGTTAAATTTTGTTGACAAAAGCGCGTTGAAATCCGTATAATTGAAATGCACTGGAGAAGGTGGTCAATACAGTCGTCCTCCCAAGTAGCTTGTTGGCTATCTTGAACAGGACGCTCTGATCACTACCACCTCCATCGATCTTAGATTGAAGGTATGTAGCCCGAGAGTACGATGGTAAAGATTACATTGAAGGCTGTACTCTGCAAGATCACCTTGAGCTTGAGATTTCAGCAATATGTGTTCGGCTCTGCGTCTTTCCTGCTTGGCTATTTTACAGTTGTCAGTGAACCATGCTTTCGCCAACACAGACTGCTGCTTTCATCAGGTGCAGTCATTTATTTTAAGCATTGGTATTTAAACAAACTCGGAAACATAGAAAAATAATAATAATAATAATAATAATAATAATAATAATAATAATTAAGATACTTAAAACGATTCATTCAGAATTTTAATTTCTTAAACAATTACTCTATTTGTGTATTTAGATCCACCTGAATATGTTGATTACATTACTGTTGCTCCTGGTGAGAATGCCACTATTGCACCAGACATTTTAGCTAATCCTAATGAATTCACTTACCAATGGATCACTGAATTGAATGATACAGACACAGACCCAGCGACCTTCACATTCAAGGCATCAGACGTTGTTGGCACAAACTATACAGTAACAGTGAATGCTACTAATAACATTGGATCAGCAACTAAATTATTCAAAGTCACTGTCTCAAGTATGCTTTTAAGATTATAAATTAATTAAGTTGAAACTGATTTTCCATGCATGCTTATAGTATGAATGAAGGAGGAAGAAAATGTTGGTACAGTAGTAATTTGTTAATTTTAATTTTTAAATAATTTCTGCACAATGAATTACTTAGAAATGTATTTAATCGAATATGGATTTGAGAGATTATTGTTAAAATTTTCTGTTTTACAAAACAAAAGTACTTTTTGCTTATCATAATCCTCTTGTGATATAATTACATTTGTTGATCAGAACGATTTCCAGTGCAAGTCTATATTATTATACCATTTACAAATCCACATTCCTCCTCTTTGGCCTCCTTCATTACCACCTCCACCTTCTTCGCCTTCTACCAATATTACTGCTACTGCTTCTCCCACCACCAACTCTACCACTGCCATATTAAAAATAATAATAATAATAATTAGTGGTGCTATAGGAAAAAAAATTAAAGCGTGAACAATCCATAGGTTAACTTATAATAATCAATGATATATTTAATATAATGTACCTTATTTTTTTTAATTTAATTTTTTTTAGGTGTTGACTATTGTGTTTCTAATCCATGTGGAAATAAAGGGACTTGTATACCTGCTAATCTTGCGTTTACTTGTGAATGTGAACAAGGCTACAGTGGGAGATATTGTGAAAATAGCATTTACGGTGAGTATCGTAAATGACACGAACTTAGGGTACTGCTTTTCATCATATCGATAAGCATCATCGTAAAAAAGTTTTTATTTGCTAGGGACATTTCATCACATGTACAGCATTTATTTTTTATGTATTTTTTTAATATATTTTATAGCACATTTAAGGTTTTTCAATGTTGTTTATGTAAAACTCAGCAACATAATAAGGAGAAGGAAGTGCCATGGGGATGGATAGGTCATACTTTAAGGAAAGGTCCTACAAATGTCACCAAGCAGGCCCTAGACTACAACCCGCAGTGGAAAAGAAAACAGGGCAGACCCAAGAACAACAGGCGTCGCTCTACTCTACAAAACCTGAAAAATATCCGTTCCATGATGGGAGGAGATGGGGGAACCAAAGCTGCGGCACAGAGACGGATGGGAAGGAGACTCATGGTGGACGCCCTATGCTTCCCAGGGGGCCAAGAGGATTAAGTCAGTCTTATGTAAAACTAAAATCACTAATTACGTAACATCAATTTTATTAGAGTGTTCTTGCTGTTTCGATTTAATAATGGCACGGGAAGGATTGTAATCCCATATACGGCTTAACAAAAAATTATTTATTTCCTTATTCATTACCGTATATACAGCGTATTATCCAATTGACATCATCATCTATTATTTTCATTTATCGTTGTAATTGGTGTTGTTACTTCCCTACTTGAATATACTTCATTAAACATTCTATACTAAAATAATGAAAATAAATAAATAAATAAAATGAAATAGAATAATTATGTTATACTTAGACCTATAGCCTATAGCTATTCACACTATAAAACCTGGCATTGAATTAATCCCATATAATACGTACCCTAGACAAAATTCCATGATGCTGAGCTGTAAGATCTGCGCATTTCTACATCTCTCTTTATTGTCTTTTATTTTATTTCTTCAAACACATATTTACAATAAATATAATTATTTTCAAACAAAAAATAAAAGCTTTCGCTTATCGAGTTTTGGCATAACATAAATTGAAATACTGAATTGATAGAGGGTAAAGCACTGAAAACAAATTTTGTGTTTACGATTACCATACACCCACTTTTACTCTGGATGAAGAGAGACAACCGTATGTAAAGCGCCTGGGACACAGGCGAAATGTACAGGGAAATTGAGAAGAACTGCACCCACTGCGCTAAACCGCATTATTATGATTGAAGTTGTATGACATTTACTGTTATATCTTCATCCCTTCCAGGCACAAGTTTGACAATTGGAATGTTGTTTGTGGGCATAATTGTTGGGGCCTTCGGAGTAATTGGTGGATTGATCGGCTACACGAGGATTAAACGGGTTTGTCAGATATCAAAACAAATTCTTGTTCGTGATATTTTTAATAGTGTGCTTTCAACACATTAATACATAACACCTCCTCCCATTTCTGTTCAGTCAAATGATCCAAATTAAAATAAGCAAATCTTGTACAAATGTGTCATGCAAATCCAGCCTAATGTCTGCAAAGTGACTTATGAAAATGAACAGATTTTTTTTTAAACCCATCACGGGTTGAAAATTTATAGGAAAAGGACAAATGGTCTTTCACAAGTAGGCCTACAAAGTAAACTTTTTTTCTTGTTTGTCGTAGTGTTAAAGGTACTTTAAAGTTTCATTTTTTTATGGCGGGCTTTCCGCTGTTTAATGAGCAGTTTAATAAACAAACAAATAACAATGTGTGTTGACAACATAATACTAAAGACAGAACCAAACAAAAAATAGAATGACAGAAAGAAATTACTGTAAATTCGTAACAATGATTATTTTTTATTTCAATTCAGAAGGCACAAATAGGCAAGAGGAGTGCGAACCAGAGACAGAACTTAGATGTAAGCTCTTAATATTCTAATTCACCTCATCTTTGTCACATATCCTCTTTATGTCACGTGCACAAAGCCTGCTTCTGTAAATTTAGTAGGCTTATTGTTTTGTCAAATGATTCTGGTAGATAGTTTGTATTCAAATTTCTGTTAGGGTCCGGACTAGTTGTAGTTTTTTTTTTTTTCACTGGTCCTCCTTCCTACAATCAGTAGCATGCTATCGCGCTGGTCTGTAGTGGACAAACAAGCTCTACTCTACCACTAAAACAGGCCAAATGGCAGCTGTATTCTACGGATTAATGAAAATTATTGTAAACTTGTAAAATATATTGTTTTATACAGAGTGATAATAAAGTATTGCAAATAGGTATTTATTCTAATTCTTTGCGACTTTTGAAACAATGATAATAAATTATTGCACATAATATTTATCTATTCTAAAGGAATTTGAAACTCCCTCATTGTATTCATTTTTTCCTTTTAATTCACACTACAGTATTACCAAATATCAATTTACCAACAAGTAGCAATGACCTAAATTGCATTGATATATTACGTTTCATATCTCAATACAGACTTACATGGACTACGTAGTAGATGATCAAACTGCTGGCAATGAAAACCAAACTTACCAAGATCTACAACACAGAGAAGAAACAGATTATGTTAATGCGATGCCGAGAAAGAAATAAAAGTAGAGAGAACAGTAGCTAGTTGGAGTGAATGTTTGTTACTTGCTCATTATAATCCCAGCAAAATTTATCACTGATGATTGTACAACCACGAATCCAAGAATTGTTTTAAGCTCTGTCCATGGACCTATTGATAAGATAGCTTATTAATAGGTCCATGCTCTGTCCAAATTAGGCATTTTTTTTTTATTTTTTTTTTTTATTTTTGATTTTTTTTTAAAACAAAATATGTACTATGTCTACGTAAAAGTCATGATGTGCCTATTTGGTGATGATAATGATGTCATCAGACTTATTTAGACATGTCACATGTGTTTTTAAAAAATAACATTTGATAGTCTGGACAGGGCTTAAGTCCACGTGTCGCTCCAAATATCATACATAACTCGCGTAGATTCATATTATATTATTATATTTAAAACACTATGCTTAGAAAAGGTAGCATATGATGAAGTTGACAAAGCACATAGTTAGACAACACTTTAATATACTTTTTTAACAACCTTTATCACCGTTTATAATTTTGGACTAGACAAAAGTTTGAATGTAATGAATCCCATATATCAAACTTCGACGTTTATATAATCATGTACTATTTTGAGTAAGGACAAAATGTTTGTGCCGATTTACCGTCCAGACGCGTGCACAGCTCTGGAAGAAATGTACTCTGGGAGAAATATATCGTAGCAAATGTCTTAGCATTATTGGCATATTTTGAGGTTATATGCATGTCTATTAAAGTATCATTAATAATAAATATTGGACGAGGTCTGGTCACGCTACAAAAGCAGCATGTGTGAGAAGTCATTATACAAATTCCGTTCATACTGTACAGTAAAAGCAGCAGAGTATTAAGTATGTAGTAGGTAAGTGGCACTTTAGTGAGTGCGACTGACACAATCTCGTTTATTTTTACGAAATACAATGGAATAAAATATATTGACCATGTTAATCACTAAAATAAGTCAATATGTGAAATATTGCTGAATATATAAATAAAATGAAGTCTATATATAGACTACATCATTCACAACATTTTAGCATGTATTGAATAATCTATTTACCATATGTTTACCAGTAGGCATAGTATCTTACCTGCTTTGACTTTATAACCACAATTATTATTGGCTATATTTAATATATAATAATTTGCAAACGTCTTTCTAAAATTAAAGTTAAAGACGAAACCGTATTTAATATTTGCTTTAGAATGTGCAGTATTTGGCCAACTGAGCTTTAAAAAATGATTATTTTATGGGCGGATCCATAGGGATGAAGGCCGTCGACGTCCGGTTTTCCCACCACCCTTAACATGTTAAAGCAGGGGATGATTTAGGGGGTGGGCCAGCGCCCTCCCCCTTTTGGAAAGTAAACTAAAGAAAAAAATTGGATCGCCCAAATATTTATTTTGTATACAAAATTATTTTGGCATTTTTAAAGTTTCATAAAGTATTTGTTACCCTTATCAGTGTATTGATGTATTTATTCAGATTAGAGAAGCTTACTCCATATTCCACGCTTGCAATCCTGTTTTCTTGGCACACCACTGTAGGCCTAAATTATAGAGCTTGTAACTAGGTACTCAAGGAATATATTCAACATGCTGGAATATATTTTGTTTGCTTATTTTTGCTTCAAACTATTTAGTATTTTGTCATTCAATTTTAAAGTATTGGTAATAACACTCATTCAATGAGGTGTGTCACACTTGCACTGGAAATCCTTACCTCTCATCTCTTTTTTAACCATTCGTCTTTCTGCAATTATCATTTTTCTATCTAATTTATCTATATTTTTCCATACATCATCTTATTATCATTATCTTATTTGGTATCTTTCTGCCTTTTTCTTCATGTTTCTATTTTCTTACCCTCTACTGACTCACCCATTCATCCCCCCCACCCCCCGGATTGCAAATTTCTTATTTTATCATGAATAAAAAGTGTAGCCGCGTTGGTCTTCTATAGAACAACGTAGGAAATGACAACAGTACTTTTAACACTAATTTGTATAGAATTATCCTTCACACATTAATCTGTGGACTTAATCAGGACACATCCAATTTGCACAGTCTCCTGATGAAGTCCACTTGTGGACAAAAGCTGGAGAATACATTTTAAAATCAAGTTAATCTTAAAAGTGCTGTTGTCATTTCTTATATAATTCTGTTCCTCTTGTCTGTCATTTTTCGGAGTCACCATACTCATATATTATTTACATTATGTTTTGCTGTTACATTTCCGAAAATTTTATTATGCAATATTTAGTAATAATAATGAATAGTGTACAATAATCCTTTGTTTTTTATAGTATTTCGTAGTTTCACTATGATAAGAGAGCAAACAGTGTTTTTCCATTTCTTTTTTAACGCATTTCTATTGTTAATATTGATTATTATTTCTGTTTTAATGCAATATGGTACACAGTAAGCCACAACACACACATGCACATGTCGAATGTTTATATGGTATAGGCCTATTACTGTATTAATTAGGCCATTGGATTGGTTATAACATAGAGAAAATAGTTCTGTTCTATTTTCTCTATGGTTATAAGCGTAAATTTATATGATCGTTCAAATTTGTTTGAAAAAATGAAATCTTATTTCTTTAATATGTTAGCATTCTTCTCAGTTATATTCGGCAAATTATTTCCCGAAATATTACATATTCGTATAAGTGAATAATTGCTTACGCTACTACTATTTTGTGGCAAACAAATAAACTAATTATTTAGTAAATTTGTCTAGATTTGTGATTATGTCTCCACCATTCGCTATATACCTTCTTTTAAATTAAAGCAGTATTTTACTGAATTATTATTACACGACACTAAAAATGGGTGAGAAATATAGTCTTCATCTGTTGTATAATATGTTAATTCAATCGAAAACAAAACAAAACAAACAATCCCAGCAATGACCCATGAATGGAATGTAATTTTAAATTGGTGTACACATTTGTTTGTATTTGATATTTGGTTTTAATGGCTGGAGAATCTCTCGATATTTGGCTCACTTCTTGATCCGTACTTCTAAAATAATAATAATAATTGTTTTCTGTTTTGTGATTGAAAGATGATGTAAATGAAATGAATTAATCAAGCGCCCTGAGCATCTTATATTACGCCGTGTAAGTGAACACACCCTTAGATGAATACGGCATAAAATCTACGCTATTTTATTATTTTCTTCCAACACTCTATACATTTTTTTTCATTCTCCATGGCATTAATTGCTTCATTCTTTTCTCTCGTAACATATTTATAATAAATATAGGTCTATGCACTGATACCGAAATTACGTATATCAATTGAAATTAAGAAAAAAAGAAACAAGTTGGTCAAACAATAGTATGTGGACCGAAATTAAACTGAAAAGAGGCCACAGTCATGTTTGAGGTACAGTAGGACGTCAGTTGACCCAAGATGACGTTATGATTTTCCCCGTACGCAAATATTTGTAGTTCATCCCTGACACCAGGAAAGGACTAAAAACATTTCAACAGACAATAAAGCATGTTGTGAGGATACGCTTGCAGACATTGAGCGTTATATTGACTTTTCTAGATTTCATTCTATTTGTCAAAGAAAGAAGTACAATGATAACCAAACTGATTTCTATTCGATAATGATTTAGATTTAGAGAAACAAACGAAAAAGAAAAAAATGTTTAAAACTCTCATGGTGAGGCTGCAAAACCTTGCCCGGTGTTATACCAAATTCTCCATCCAGAGGCGGCAGCCTAGAAACCAGAATAATTGTTGTACTAAATAAAGAGAATATATTCATAGTAATAATCCAATATAATCTCAACCATAGTGATTAGAATAAGATATAAATATATTTGTATTTGAAGGTATGTTGTAGTCTTTTTAGAAATATTCATAGTACAATAGGCAACACATCAAACAGAGTTAGGAATTCAAGTTTCTTGTTGTGGTCTACAATCTTTAAAAAGTATGCCAATAAGTTTTGTGTTCAGATCATGATTGTATTGAATACAACAATTTTGTAGATGTCTAGAAGCCAATATTGAATATGGTGACATTAGCCTTAAATTCATTAATGATTATCGAATAACTTTTCTATTATTTGTTGATATAAAATAATAATTATATTTATTTGACATTACATTTTACAACGGTGGCAGCACACAAGAAAGTGGCACAGTCAAATTATTGAACAAAGAGGAAAACAACAACTTAAAGCTAAACGAATGAAAGAACTAAAGAAAATACAATTTAGAGTTTAAATAAATCATAAACATCCCTCACCCTCCCCACACAAACAATGTTCATAATACACATTACGTGCATAAGTAAACGTACATCACCACCCAATATGTATATATATATATATATATATATACATATATAT